>NW_026527166.1:0-221061 GCF_022682495.2 Desmodus rotundus | reverse complement strand
GGGAGGCCTGAGTTGGGGGGACTGCCTGCGCATGCGCGGCCCCTGGACTTGGCCTGAAACCAGCCAGCCGCTGCTCGGACAAAAGCCATCTCCTGGGGGCCTCCCCCCTGTTCTTCCATCCGTAAAGGGGGACCCCTTTACGGATGGAAGAACAGGGGGATCTTCACAGTGGTGGGGACCAGACGGAGGGGTCTGCGTGTTTCCCGCCACGTAGGCCTGTTGCTCGCACCCCGGCCCCATGTGTCCCAGCCCCATGGAGGCCGAAGGCCGCTCATCGCGGAGTGCAGGTGTCCTGCCGTGATCCGGGGGTCTGGCCGGGCACTGCCCGGGTCAGAGAGAGCGCCTGGGCCCCGAAGGAGCCCCCTGGAAATCCCGGGCCCTGGACCTAGTGGCTCCTGGGGCTTCCCCAGGCTGCTGCCATGGGGCCTGGTTCTGGGCAGGTGAATGCCATTTGCGGACACCATGGACAGGAGGCCGCGGATGCCTTCACGGGGAGGGGGTTGCAGCTCTGGGGGACCCGGGTAGCAGCGGTCTCGCTCCCTTGGGGCGTGGTTTAGCTCAGACTTTAGAGAATTGAAGCCGCTGGGTCCTGGTTGTCCGCCTAGGGGCAGGGTGTGGCCGTTGGAGCCCAAGGAAGACTCTTAGCCACGGAGGAGGGCGCAGGCCTGAGTCCCCAGGGAGAACTCTTCCACGGGCCTGCGACCCGCCCGCCCGGTCCATCTCCATCTGGCATGGAACCGTGGCCGGCCCCGCGCCCCGGCCCCAGGTGCCCAGGTCTTCCCGGGGCACTCTGCCTCTGCGGGGGTGGGAGACCTGCTGCAAAGGATGGTCCGCGGGAAAACGCGCCGTCCTGTGCGGTGCAGGGAGGGCTTCCGGGTCCCGGGACCGAGCCCAGGGACCTTGTGAACCCCGCCTGATATCTCAAGGGTGGGGCCCGTGGCCCCGAGGGAGGCCTGTGTTGGGGGGACTGCCTGCGCATGCGCGGCCCCTGGACTTGGCCTGAAACCAGCCAGCCGCTGCTCGGACAAAAGCCATCTCCTGGGGGCCTCCCCCCTGTTCTTCCATCCGTAAAGGGGGACCCCTTTACGGATGGAAGAACAGGGGTATCTTCACAGTGGTGGGGACCAGACGGAGGGGTCTGCGTGTTTCCCGCCACGTAGGCCTGTTGCTCGCACCCCGGCCCCATGTGTCCCAGCCCCATGGAGGCCGAAGGCCGCTCATCGCGGAATGCAGGTGTCCTGCCGTGATCCGGGGGTCTGGCCGGGCACTGCCCGGGTCAGAGAGAGCGCCTGGGCCCCGAAGGAGCCCCCTGGAAATCCCGGGCCCTGGACCTAGTGGCTCCTGGGGCTTCCCCAGGCTCCTGCCATGGGGCCTGGTTCTGGGCAGGTGAATGCCATTTGCGGACACCATGGACAGGAGGCCGCGGATGCCTTCACGGGGAGGGGGTTGCAGCTCTGGGGGACCCGGGTAGCAGCGGTCTCGCTCCCTTGGGGCGTGGTTTTGCTCAGACTTTAGAGAGTTGAAACCGCTGGGTCCTGGTTGGCCGCCTCGGGGAGGGTGGGGCCGTTGGAGCCCAAGGAAGACTCTTAGCCACAGAGGAGGGAGCAGGCCTGAGTCCCCAGGGAGAACTCTTCTAGGGGCCTGCGACCCGCCCGCCCGGTCCATCTCCATCTGGCATGGAACGGTGGCCGGCCCCGCGCCCCGGCCCCAGGTGCCCAGGTCTTCCCGGGGCACTCTGCCTCTGCGGGGGTGGGAGACCTGCTGCAAAGGATGGTCCGCGGGAAAACGCGCCGTCCTGTGCGGTGCAGGGAGGGCTTCCGGGTCCCGGGACCGAGCCCAGGGACCTTGTGAACCCCGCCTGATATCTCAAGGGTGGGGCCCGTGGCCCCGAGGGAGGCCTGAGTTGGGGGGACTGCCTGCGCATGCGCGGCCCCTGGACTTGGCCTGAAACCAGCCAGCCGCTGCTCGGACAAAAGCCATCTCCTGGGGGCCTCCCCCCTGTTCTTCCATCCGTAAAGGGGGACCCCTTTACGGATGGAAGAACAGGGGGATCTTCACAGTGGTGGGGACCAGACGGAGGGGTCTGCGTGTTTCCCGCCACGTAGGCCTGTTGCTCGCACCCCGGCCCCATGTGTCCCAGCCCCATGGAGGCCGAAGGCCGCTCATCGCGGAATGCAGGTGTCCTGCCGTGATCCGGGTGTCTGGCCGGGCACTGCCCGGGTCAGAGAGAGCGCCTGGGCCCCGAAGGAGCCCCCTGGAAATCCCGGGGTCTGGACCTAGTGGCTCCTGGGGCTTCCCCAGGCTCCTGCCATGGGGCCTGGTTCTGGGCAGGTGAATGCCATTTGCGGACACCATGGACAGGAGGGCGCGGATGCCTTAACGGGGAGGGGGTTGCAGCTCTGGGGGACCCGGGTAGCAGCGGTCTCGCTCCCTTGGGGCGTGGTTTTGCTCAGACTTTAGAGAGTTGAAACCGCTGGGTCCTGGTTGGCCGCCTCGGGGAGGGTGGGGCCGTTGGAGCCCAAGGAAGACTCTTAGCCACGGAGCAGGGCGCAGGCCTGAGTCCCCAGGGAGAACTCTTCCAGGGGCCTGCGACCCGCCCGCCCGGTCCATCTCCATCTGGCATGGAACCTTGGCCGGACCCCCGCCCCGGCCCCAGGTGCCCAGGTCTTCCCGGGGCACTCTGACTCTATGTGGGTGGGAGACCTGCTGAAAAGGATGGTCCGCGGGAAAACGCGCCGTCCTGTGCGGTGCAGGGAGGGCTTCCGGGTCCCGGGACCGAGCCCAGGGACCTTGTGAACCCCGCCTGATATCTCAAGGGTGGGGCCCGTGGCCCCGAGGGAGTCCTGAGTTGGGGGGACTGCCGGCGCATGCGCGGCCCCTGGACTTGGCCTGAAACCAGCCAGCCGCTGCTCGGACAAAAGCCATCTCCTGGGGGCCTCCCCCCTGTTCTTCCATCCGTAAAGGGGGACCCCTTTACGGATGGAAGAACAGGGGGATCTTCACAGTGGTGGGGACCAGACGGAGGGGTCTGCGTGTTTCCCGCCACGTAGGCCTGTTGCTCGCACCCCGGCCCCATGTGTCCCAGCCCCATGGAGGCCGAAGACCGCTCATCGCGGAATGCAGGTGTCCTGCGGTGATCCGGGGGTCTGGCCGGGCACTGCCCGGGTCAGAGAGAGCGCCTGGGCCCCGAAGGAGCCCCCTGGAAATCCCGGGCCCTGGACCTAGTGGCTCCTCGGGCTTCCCCAGGCTGCTGCCATGGGGCCTGGTTCTGGGCAGGTGAATGCCATTTGCGGACACCATGGACAGGAGGCCGCGGATGCCTTCACGGGGAGGGGGTTGCAGCTCTGGGGGACCCGGGTAGCAGCGGTCTCGCTCCCTTGGGGCGTGGTTTTGCTCAGACTTTAGAGAAATGAAGCCGCTGGGTCCTGGTTGGCCGCCTCGGGGCAGGGTGGGGCCGTTGGAGCCCAAGGAAGACTCTTAGCCACGGAGGAGGGCGCAGGCCTGAGTCCCCAGGGAGAACTCTTCCACGGGCCTGCGACCCGCCCGCCCGGTCCATCTCCATCTGGCATGGAACCTTGGCCGGCCCCCCGCCCTGGCCCCAGGTGCCCAGGTCTTCCCTGGGCACTCTGCCTCTGCGGGGGTGGGAGTACTGCTGAAAAGGATGGTCCGCGGGAAAACGCGCCGTCCTGTGCGGTGCAGGGAGGGCTTCCGGGTCCCGGGACCGAGCCCAGGGACCTTGTGAACCCCGCCTGATATCTCAAGGGTGGGGCCCGTGGCCCCGAGGGAGGCCTGTGTTGGGGGGACTGCCTGCGCATGCGCGGCCCCTGGACTTGGCCTGAAACCAGCCAGCCGCTGCTCGGACAAAAGCCATCTCCTGGGGGCCTCCCCCCTGTTCTTCCATCCGTAAAGGGGGACCCCTTTACGGATGGAAGAACAGGGGGATCTTCACAGTGGTGGGGACAAGACGGAGGGGTCTGCGTGTTTCCCGCCACGTAGGCCTGTTGCTCGCACCCCGGCCCCATGTGTCCCAGCCCCATGGAGGCCGAAGGCCGCTCATCGCGGAATGCAGGTGTCCTGCCGTGATCCGGGGGTCTGGCCGGGCACTGCCCGGGTCAGAGAGAGCGCCTGGGCCCCGAAGGAGCCCCCTGGAAATCCCGGGGTCTTGACCTAGTGGCTCCTGGGGCTTCCCCAGGCTCCTGCCATGGGGCCTGGTTCTGGGCAGGTGAATGCCAAGTGCGGACACCATGGACAGGAGGCCGCGGATGCCTTCACGGGGAGGGGGTTGCAGCTCTGGGGGACCCGGGTAGCAGCGGTCTCGCTCCCTTGGGGCGTGGTTTAGCTCAGACTTTAGAGAATTGAAGCCGCTGGGTCCTGGTTGGCCGCCTCGGGGCAGGGTGTGGCCGTTGGAGCCCAAGGAAGACTCTTAGCCACGGAGGAGGGCGCAGGCCTGAGTCCCCAGGGAGAACTCTTCCACGGGCCTGCGACCCGCCCGCCCGGTCCATCTCCATCTGGCATGGAACCTTGGCCGGCCCCCCGCCCTGGCCCCAGGTGCCCAGGTCTTCCCTGGGCACTCTGCCTCTGCGGGGGTGGCAGTACTGCTGAAAAGGATGGTCCTCGGGAAAACGCGCCGTCCTGTGCGGTGCAGGGAGGGCTTCCGGGACCCGCGACAGAGCCCAGGGACCTTGTGAACCCCGCCTGATATCTCAAGGGTGGGGCCCGTGGCCCCGAGGGAGTCCTGAGTTGGGGGGACTGCCTGCGCATGCGCGGCCCCTGGACTTGGCCTGAAACCAGCCAGCCGCTGCTCGGACAAAAGCCATCTCCTGGGGGCCTCCCCCCTGTTCTTCCATCCGTAAAGGGGGACCCCTTTACGGATGGAAGAACAGGGGGATCTTCACAGTGGTGGGGATCAGACGGAGGGGTCTGCGTGTTTCCCGCCACGTAGGCCTGTTGCTCGCACCCCGGCCCCATGTGTCCCAGCCCCATGGAGGCCGAAGGCCGCTCATCGCGGAATGCAGGTGTCCTGCCGTGATCCGGGGGTCTGGCCGGGCACTGCCCGGGTCAGAGAGAGCGCCTGGGCCCCGAAGGAGCCCCCTGGAAATCCCGGGCCCTGGACCTAGTGGCTCCTGGGGCTTGCCCAGGCTGCTGCCATGGGGCCTGGTTCTGGGCAGGTGAATGCCATTTGCGGACACCATGGACAGGAGGCCGCGGATGCCTTCACGGGGAGGGGGTTGCAGCTCTGGGGGACCCGGGTAGCAGCGGTCTCGCTCCCTTGGGGCGTGGTTTTGCTCAGACTTTAGAGAATTGAAACCGCTGGGTCCTGGTTGGCCGCCTCGGGGCAGGGTGGGGCCGTTGGAGCCCAAGGAAGACTCTTAGCCACGGAGGAGGGAGCAGGCCTGAGTCCCCAGGGAGAACTCTTCTAGGGGCCTGCGACCCGCCCGCCCGGTCCATCTCCATCTGGCATGGAACCGTGGCCGGCCCGGCGCCCCGGCCCCAGGTGCCCAGGTCTTCCCGGGGCACTCTGCCTCCGCGGGGGTGGGAGACCTGCTGCAAAGGATGGTCCGCGGGAAAACGCGCCGTCCTGTGCGGTGCAGGGAGGGCTTCCGGGTCCCGGGACCGAGCCCAGGGACCTTGTGAACCCCGCCTGATATCTCAAGGGTGGGGCCCGTGGCCCCGAGGGAGGCCTGTGTTGGGGGGACTGCCTGCGCATGCGCGGCCCCTGGACTTGGCCTGAAACCAGCCAGCCGCTGCTCGGACAAAAGCCATCTCCTGGGGGCCTCCCCCCTGTTCTTCCATCCGTAAAGGGGGACCCCTTTACGGATGGAAGAACAGGGGGATCTTCACAGTGGTGGGGACCAGACGGAGGGGTCTGCGTGTTTCCCGCCACGTAAGCCTGTTGCTCGCACCCCGGCCCCATGTGTCCCAGCCCCATGGAGGCCGAAGGCCGCTCATCGCGGAATGCAGGTGTCCTGCCGTGATCCGGGGGTCTGGCCGGGCACTGCCCGGGTCAGAGAGAGCGCCTGGGCCCCGAAGGAGCCCCCTGGAAATCCCGGGGTCTGGACCTAGTGGCTCCTGGGGCTTCCCCAGTCTCCTGCCATGGGGCCTGGTTCTGGGCAGGTGAATGCCATTTGCGGACACCATGGACAGGAGGCCGCGGATGCCTTCACGGGGAGGGGGTTGCAGCTCTGGGGGACCCGGGTAGCAGCGGTCTCGCTCCCTTGGGGCGTGGTTTAGCTCAGACTTTAGAGAGTTGAAGCCGCTGGGACCTGGTTGGCCGCCTCGGGGCAGGGTGGGGCCGTTGGAGCCCAAGGGAGACTCTTAGCCACGGAGGAGGGCGCAGGCCTGAGTCCCCAGGGAGAACTCTTCCAGGGGCCTGCGACCCGCCCGCCCGGTCCATCTCCATCTGGCATGGAACCTTGGCCGGACCCCCGCCCCGGCCCCAGGTGCCCAGGTCTTCCCGGGGCACTCTGACTCTATGTGGGTGGGAGACCTGCTGCAAAGGATGGTCCGCGGGAAAACGCGCCGTCCTGTGCGGTGCAGGGAGGGCTTCCGGGTCCCGGGACCGAGCCCAGGGACCTTGTGTACCCCTCCTGATATCTCAAGGGTGGGGCCCGTGGCCCCGAGGGAGACCTGAGTTGGGGGGACTGCCTGCGCATGCGCGGCCCCTGGACTTGGCCTGAAACCAGCCAGCCGCTGCTCGGACAAAAGCCATCTCCTGGGGGCCTCCCCCCTGTTCTTCCATCCGTAAAGGGGGACCCCTTTACGGATGGAAGAACAGGGGGATCTTCACAGTGGTGGGGATCAGACGGAGGGGTCTGCGTGTTTCCCGCCACGTAGGCCTGTTGCTCGCACCCCGGCCCCATGTGTCCCAGCCCCATGGAGGCCGAAGGCCGCTCATCGCGGAATGCAGGTGTCCTGCCGTGATCCGGGGGTCTGGCCGGGCACTGCCCGGGTCAGAGAGAGCGCCTGGGCCCCGAAGGAGCCCCCTGGAAATCCCGGGCCCTGGACCTAGTGGCTCCTGGGGCTTCCCCAGGCTCCTGCCATGGGGCCTGGTTCTGGGCAGGTGAATGCCATTTGCGGACACTATGGACAGGAGGGCGCGGATGCCTTAACGGGGAGGGGGTTGCAGCTCTGGGGACTCGGGTAGCAGCGGTCTCGCTCCCTTGGGGCGTGGTTTAGCTCAGACTTTAGAGAGTTGAAGCCGCTGGGACCTGGTTGGCCGCCTCGGGGCAGGGTGGGGCCGTTGGAGCCCAAGGGAGACTCTTAGCCACGGAGGAGGGCGCAGGCCTGAGTCCCCAGGGAGAACTCTTCCAGTGGCCTGCGACCCGCCCGCCCGGTCCATCTCCATCTGGCATGGAACCTTGGCCGGACCCCCGCCCCGGCCCCAGGTGCCCAGGTCTTCCCGGGGCACTCTGACTCTATGTGGGTGGGAGACCTGCTGCAAACGATGGTCCGCGGGAAAACGCGCCGTCCTGTGCGGTGCAGGGAGGGCTTCCGGGTCCCGGGACCGAGCCCAGGGACCTTGTGAACCCCGCCTGATATCTCAAGGGTGGGGCCCGTGGCCCCGAGGGAGGCCTGTGTTGGGGGGACTGCCGGCGCATGCGCGGCCCCTGGACTTGGCCTGAAACCAGCCAGCCGCTGCTCGGACAAAAGCCATCTCCTGGGGGCCTCCCCCCTGTTCTTCCATCCGTAAAGGGGGACCCCTTTACGGATGGAAGAACAGGGGGATCTTCACAGTGGTGGGGATCAGACGGAGGGGTCTGCGTGTTTCCCGCCACGTAGGCCTGTTGCTCGCACCCCGGCCCCATGTGTCCCAGCCCCATGGAGGCCGAAGGCCGCTCATCGCGGAATGCAGGTGTCCTGCCGTGATCCGGGTGTCTGGCCGGGCACTGCCCGGGTCAGAGAGAGCGCCTGGGCCCCGAAGGAGCCCCCTGGAAATCCCGGGGTCTGGACCTAGTGGCTCCTGGGGCTTCCCCAGGCTCCTGCCATGGGGCCTGGTTCTGGGCAGGTGAATGCCATTTGCGGACACCATGGACAGGAGGGCGCGGATGCCTTAACGGGGAGGGGGTTGCAGCTCTGGGGGACCCGGGTAGCAGCGGTCTCGCTCCCTTGGGGCGTGGTTTTGCTCAGACTTTAGAGAGTTGAAACCGCTGGGTCCTGGTTGGCCGCCTCGGGGAGGGTGGGGCCGTTGGAGCCCAAGGAAGACTCTTAGCCACGGAGCAGGGCGCAGGCCTGAGTCCCCAGGGAGAACTCTTCCAGGGGCCTGCGACCCGCCCGCCCGGTCCATCTCCATCTGGCATGGAACCTTGGCCGGACCCCCGCCCCGGCCCCAGGTGCCCAGGTCTTCCCGGGGCACTCTGACTCTATGTGGGTGGGAGACCTGCTGAAAAGGATGGTCCGCGGGAAAACGCGCCGTCCTGTGCGGTGCAGGGAGGGCTTCCGGGTCCCGGGACCGAGCCCAGGGACCTTGTGAACCCCGCCTGATATCTCAAGGGTGGGGCCCGTGGCCCCGAGGGAGTCCTGAGTTGGGGGGACTGCCGGCGCA
The DNA here is from genome assembly GCF_022682495.2 of Desmodus rotundus. NCBI lineage: Eukaryota > Metazoa > Chordata > Mammalia > Chiroptera > Phyllostomidae > Desmodus > Desmodus rotundus. The sequence continues at coordinate 212,519 of NW_026527166.1, read as the reverse complement.
TGCGCGGCCCCTGGACTTGGCCTGAAACCAGCCAGCCGCTGCTCGGACAAAAGCCATCTCCTGGGGGCCTCCCCCCTGTTCTTCCATCCGTAAAGGGGGACCCCTTTACGGATGGAAGAACAGGGGGATCTTCACAGTGGTGGGGACCAGACGGAGGGGTCTGCGTGTTTCCCGCCACGTAGGCCTGTTGCTCGCACCCCGGCCCCATGTGTCCCAGCCCCATGGAGGCCGAAGACCGCTCATCGCGGAATGCAGGTGTCCTGCCGTGATCCGGGGGTCTGGCCGGGCACTGCCCGGGTCAGAGAGAGCGCCTGGGCCCCGAAGGAGCCCCCTGGAAATCCCGGGCCCTGGACCTAGTGGCTCCTCGGGCTTCCCCAGGCTGCTGCCATGGGGCCTGGTTCTGGGCAGGTGAATGCCATTTGCGGACACCATGGACAGGAGGCCGCGGATGCCTTCACGGGGAGGGGGTTGCAGCTCTGGGGGACCCGGGTAGCAGCGGTCTCGCTCCCTTGGGGCGTGGTTTTGCTCAGACTTTAGAGAAATGAAGCCGCTGGGTCCTGGTTGGCCGCCTCGGGGCAGGGTGGGGCCGTTGGAGCCCAAGGAAGACTCTTAGCCACGGAGGAGGGCGCAGGCCTGAGTCCCCAGGGAGAACTCTTCCACGGGCCTGCGACCCGCCCGCCCGGTCCATCTCCATCTGGCATGGAACCTTGGCCGGCCCCCCGCCCTGGCCCCAGGTGCCCAGGTCTTCCCTGGGCACTCTGCCTCTGCGGGGGTGGGAGTACTGCTGAAAAGGATGGTCCGCGGGAAAACGCGCCGTCCTGTGCGGTGCAGGGAGGGCTTCCGGGTCCCGGGACCGAGCCCAGGGACCTTGTGAACCCCGCCTGATATCTCAAGGGTGGGGCCCGTGGCCCCGAGGGAGGCCTGTGTTGGGGGGACTGCCTGCGCATGCGCGGCCCCTGGACTTGGCCTGAAACCAGCCAGCCGCTGCTCGGACAAAAGCCATCTCCTGGGGGCCTCCCCCCTGTTCTTCCATCCGTAAAGGGGGACCCCTTTACGGATGGAAGAACAGGGGGATCTTCACAGTGGTGGGGACAAGACGGAGGGGTCTGCGTGTTTCCCGCCACGTAGGCCTGTTGCTCGCACCCCGGCCCCATGTGTCCCAGCCCCATGGAGGCCGAAGGCCGCTCATCGCGGAATGCAGGTGTCCTGCCGTGATCCGGGGGTCTGGCCGGGCACTGCCCGGGTCAGAGAGAGCGCCTGGGCCCCGAAGGAGCCCCCTGGAAATCCCGGGGTCTGGACCTAGTGGCTCCTGGGGCTTCCCCAGGCTCCTGCCATGGGGCCTGGTTCTGGGCAGGTGAATGCCAAGTGCGGACACCATGGACAGGAGGCCGCGGATGCCTTCACGGGGAGGGGGTTGCAGCTCTGGGGGACCCGGGTAGCAGCGGTCTCGCTCCCTTGGGGCGTGGTTTAGCTCAGACTTTAGAGAGTTGAAGCCGCTGGGACCTGGTTGGCCGCCTCGGGGCACGGTGGGGCCGTTGGAGCCCAAGGGAGACTCTTAGCCACGGAGGAGGGCGCAGGCCTGAGTCCCCAGGGAGAACTCTTCCAGGGGCCTGTGACACGCCCGCCCGGTCCATCTCCATCTGGCATGGAAACGTGGCCGGACCCCTGCCCCGGCCCCAGGTGCCCAGGTCTTCCCTGGGCACTCTGACTCTATGTGGGTGGGAGACCTGCTGAAAAGGAAGGTCCGCAGGAAAACGCGCCGTCCTGTGCGGTGCAGGGAGGGCTTCCGGGTCCCGGGACCGAGCCCAGGGACCTTGTGAACCCCGCCTGATATCTCAAGGGTGGGGCCCGTGGCCCCGAGGGAGGCCTGTGTTGGGGGGACTGCCTGCGCATGCGCGGCCCCTGGACTTGGCCTGAAACCAGCCAACCGCTGCTCGGACAAAAGCCATCTCCTGGGGGCCTCCCCCCTGTTCTTCCATCCGTAAAGGGGGACCCCTTTACGGATGGAAGAACAGGGGGATCTTCACAGTGGTGGGGACCAGACGGAGGGGTCTGCGTGTTTCCCGCCACGTAGGCCTGTTGCTCGCACCCCGGCCCCATGTGTCCCAGCCCCATGGAGGCCGAAGGCCGCTCATCGCGGAATGCAGGTGTCCTGCCGTGATCCGGGGGTCTGGCCGGGCACTGCCCGGGTCAGAGAGAGCGCCTGGGCCCCGAAGGAGCCCCCTGGAAATCCCGGGGTCTGGACCTAGTGGCTCCTGGGGCTTCTCCAGGCTCCTGCCATGGGGCCTGGTTCTGGGCAGGTGAATGCCATTTGCGGACACCATGGACAGGAGGCCGCGGATGCCTTCACGGGGAGGGGGTTGCAGCTCTGGGGGACCCGGGTAGCAGCGGTCTCGCTCCCTTGGGGCGTGGTTTAGCTCAGACTTTAGAGAATTGAAGCCGCTGGGTCCTGGTTGGCCGCCTCTGGGCAGGGTGTGGCCGTTGGACCCCAAGGAAGACTCTTAGCCACGGAGGAGGGCGCAGGCCTGAGTCCCCAGGGAGAACTCTTCCACGGGCCTGCGACCCGCCCGCCCGGTCCATCTCCATCTGGCATGGAACCGTGGCCGGCCCCGCGCCCCGACCCCAGGTGCCCAGGTCTTCCCGGGGCACTCTGCCTCTGCGGGGGTGGGAGACCTGCTGCAAAGGATGGTCCGCGGGAAAACGCGCCGTCCTGTGCGGTGCAGGGAGGGCTTCCGGGTCCCGGGACCGAGCCCAGGGACCTTGTGAACCCCGCCTGATATCTCAAGGGTGGGGCCCGTGGCCCCGAGGGAGGCCTGAGTTGGGGGGACTGCCTGCGCATGCGCGGCCCCTGGACTTGGCCTGAAACCAGCCAGCCGCTGCTCGGACAAAAGCCATCTCCTGGGGGCCTCCCCCCTGTTCTTCCATCCGTAAAGGGGGACCCCTTTACGGATGGAAGAACAGGGGGATCTTCACTGTGGTGGGGACCAGACGGAGGGGTCTGCGTGTTTCCCGCCACGTAGGCCTGTTGCTCGCACCCCGGCCCCATGTGTCCCAGCCCCATGGAGGCCGAAGGCCGCTCATCGCGGAATGCAGGTGTCCTGCCGTGATCCGGGGGTCTGGCCGGGCACTGCCCGGGTCAGAGAGAGCGCCTGGGCCCCGAAGGAGCCCCCTGGAAATCCCGGGCCCTGGACCTAGTGGCTCCTGGGGCTTCCCCAGGCTCCTGCCATGGGGCCTGGTTCTGGGCAGGTGAATGCCATTTGCGGACACCATGGACAGGAGGCCGCGGATGCCTTCACGGGGAGGGGGTTGCAGCTCTGGGGGACCCGGGTAGCAGCGGTCTCACTCCCTTGGGGCGTGGTTTTGCTCAGACTTTAGAGAGTTGAAACCGCTGGGTCCTGGTTGGCCGCCTCGGGGAGGGTGGGGCCGTTGGAGCCCAAGGAAGACTCTTAGCCACAGAGGAGGGAGCAGGCCTGAGTCCCCAGGGAGAACTCTTCTAGGGGCCTGCGACCCGCCCGCCCGGTCCATCTCCATCTGGCATGGAACGGTGGCCGGCCCCGCGCCCCGGCCCCAGGTGCCCAGGTCTTCCCGGGGCACTCTGCCTCTGTGGGGGTGGGAGACCTGCTGCAAAGGATGGTCCGCGGGAAAACGCGCCGTCCTGTGCGGTGCAGGGAGGGCTTCCGGGTCCCGGGACCGAGCCCAGGGACCTTGTGAACCCCGCCTGATATCTCAAGGGTGGGGCCCGTGGCCCCGAGGGAGGCCTGAGTTGGGGGGACTGCCTGCGCATGCGCGGCCCCTGGACTTGGCCTGAAACCAGCCAGCCGCTGCTCGGACAAAAGCCATCTCCTGGGGGCCTCCCCCCTGTTCTTCCATCCGTAAAGGGGGACCCCTTTACGGATGGAAGAACAGGGGGATCTTCACAGTGGTGGGGACCAGACGGAGGGGTCTGCGTGTTTCCCGCCACGTAGGCCTGTTGCTCGCACCCCGGCCCCATGTGTCCCAGCCCCATGGAGGCCGAAGGCCGCTCATCGCGGAGTGCAGGTGTCCTGCCGTGATCCGGGGGTCTGGCCGGGCACTGCCCGGGTCAGAGAGAGCGCCTGGGCCCCGAAGGAGCCCCCTGGAAATCCCGGGCCCTGGACCTAGTGGCTCCTGGGGCTTCCCCAGGCTGCTGCCATGGGGCCTGGTTCTGGGCAGGTGAATGCCATTTGCGGACACCATGGACAGGAGGCCGCGGATGCCTTCACGGGGAGGGGGTTGCAGCTCTGGGGGACCCGGGTAGCAGCGGTCTCGCTCCCTTGGGGCGTGGTTTAGCTCAGACTTTAGAGAATTGAAGCCGCTGGGTCCTGGTTGTCCGCCTAGGGGCAGGGTGTGGCCGTTGGAGCCCAAGGAAGACTCTTAGCCACGGAGGAGGGCGCAGGCCTGAGTCCCCAGGGAGAACTCTTCCACGGGCCTGCGACCCGCCCGCCCGGTCCATCTCCATCTGGCATGGAACCGTGGCCGGCCCCGCGCCCCGGCCCCAGGTGCCCAGGTCTTCCCGGGGCACTCTGCCTCTGCGGGGGTGGGAGACCTGCTGCAAAGGATGGTCCGCGGGAAAACGCGCCGTCCTGTGCGGTGCAGGGAGGGCTTCCGGGTCCCGGGACCGAGCCCAGGGACCTTGTGAACCCCGCCTGATATCTCAAGGGTGGGGCCCGTGGCCCCGAGGGAGGCCTGTGTTGGGGGGACTGCCTGCGCATGCGCGGCCCCTGGACTTGGCCTGAAACCAGCCAGCCGCTGCTCGGACAAAAGCCATCTCCTGGGGGCCTCCCCCCTGTTCTTCCATCCGTAAAGGGGGACCCCTTTACGGATGGAAGAACAGGGGTATCTTCACAGTGGTGGGGACCAGACGGAGGGGTCTGCGTGTTTCCCGCCACGTAGGCCTGTTGCTCGCACCCCGGCCCCATGTGTCCCAGCCCCATGGAGGCCGAAGGCCGCTCATCGCGGAATGCAGGTGTCCTGCCGTGATCCGGGGGTCTGGCCGGGCACTGCCCGGGTCAGAGAGAGCGCCTGGGCCCCGAAGGAGCCCCCTGGAAATCCCGGGCCCTGGACCTAGTGGCTCCTGGGGCTTCCCCAGGCTCCTGCCATGGGGCCTGGTTCTGGGCAGGTGAATGCCATTTGCGGACACCATGGACAGGAGGCCGCGGATGCCTTCACGGGGAGGGGGTTGCAGCTCTGGGGGACCCGGGTAGCAGCGGTCTCGCTCCCTTGGGGCGTGGTTTTGCTCAGACTTTAGAGAGTTGAAACCGCTGGGTCCTGGTTGGCCGCCTCGGGGAGGGTGGGGCCGTTGGAGCCCAAGGAAGACTCTTAGCCACAGAGGAGGGAGCAGGCCTGAGTCCCCAGGGAGAACTCTTCTAGGGGCCTGCGACCCGCCCGCCCGGTCCATCTCCATCTGGCATGGAACGGTGGCCGGCCCCGCGCCCCGGCCCCAGGTGCCCAGGTCTTCCCGGGGCACTCTGCCTCTGCGGGGGTGGGAGACCTGCTGCAAAGGATGGTCCGCGGGAAAACGCGCCGTCCTGTGCGGTGCAGGGAGGGCTTCCGGGTCCCGGGACCGAGCCCAGGGACCTTGTGAACCCCGCCTGATATCTCAAGGGTGGGGCCCGTGGCCCCGAGGGAGGCCTGAGTTGGGGGGACTGCCTGCGCATGCGCGGCCCCTGGACTTGGCCTGAAACCAGCCAGCCGCTGCTCGGACAAAAGCCATCTCCTGGGGGCCTCCCCCCTGTTCTTCCATCCGTAAAGGGGGACCCCTTTACGGATGGAAGAACAGGGGGATCTTCACAGTGGTGGGGACCAGACGGAGGGGTCTGCGTGTTTCCCGCCACGTAGGCCTGTTGCTCGCACCCCGGCCCCATGTGTCCCAGCCCCATGGAGGCCGAAGGCCGCTCATCGCGGAGTGCAGGTGTCCTGCCGTGATCCGGGGGTCTGGCCGGGCACTGCCCGGGTCAGAGAGAGCGCCTGGGCCCCGAAGGAGCCCCCTGGAAATCCCGGGCCCTGGACCTAGTGGCTCCTGGGGCTTCCCCAGGCTGCTGCCATGGGGCCTGGTTCTGGGCAGGTGAATGCCATTTGCGGACACCATGGACAGGAGGCCGCGGATGCCTTCACGGGGAGGGGGTTGCAGCTCTGGGGGACCCGGGTAGCAGCGGTCTCGCTCCCTTGGGGCGTGGTTTAGCTCAGACTTTAGAGAATTGAAGCCGCTGGGTCCTGGTTGTCCGCCTAGGGGCAGGGTGTGGCCGTTGGAGCCCAAGGAAGACTCTTAGCCACGGAGGAGGGCGCAGGCCTGAGTCCCCAGGGAGAACTCTTCCACGGGCCTGCGACCCGCCCGCCCGGTCCATCTCCATCTGGCATGGAACCGTGGCCGGCCCCGCGCCCCGGCCCCAGGTGCCCAGGTCTTCCCGGGGCACTCTGCCTCTGCGGGGGTGGGAGACCTGCTGCAAAGGATGGTCCGCGGGAAAACGCGCCGTCCTGTGCGGTGCAGGGAGGGCTTCCGGGTCCCGGGACCGAGCCCAGGGACCTTGTGAACCCCGCCTGATATCTCAAGGGTGGGGCCCGTGGCCCCGAGGGAGGCCTGTGTTGGGGGGACTGCCTGCGCATGCGCGGCCCCTGGACTTGGCCTGAAACCAGCCAGCCGCTGCTCGGACAAAAGCCATCTCCTGGGGGCCTCCCCCCTGTTCTTCCATCCGTAAAGGGGGACCCCTTTACGGATGGAAGAACAGGGGTATCTTCACAGTGGTGGGGACCAGACGGAGGGGTCTGCGTGTTTCCCGCCACGTAGGCCTGTTGCTCGCACTCCGGCCCCATGTGTCCCAGCCCCATGGAGGCCGAAGGCCGCTCATCGCGGAATGCAGGTGTCCTGCCGTGATCCGGGGGTCTGGCCGGGCACTGCCCGGGTCAGAGAGAGCGCCTGGGCCCCGAAGGAGCCCCCTGGAAATCCCGGGCCCTGGACCTAGTGGCTCCTGGGGCTTCCCCAGGCTCCTGCCATGGGGCCTGGTTCTGGGCAGGTGAATGCCATTTGCGGACACCATGGACAGGAGGCCGCGGATGCCTTCACGGGGAGGGGGTTGCAGCTCTGGGGGACCCGGGTAGCAGCGGTCTCGCTCCCTTGGGGCGTGGTTTTGCTCAGACTTTAGAGAGTTGAAACCGCTGGGTCCTGGTTGGCCGCCTCGGGGAGGGTGGGGCCGTTGGAGCCCAAGGAAGACTCTTAGCCACAGAGGAGGGAGCAGGCCTGAGTCCCCAGGGAGAACTCTTCTAGGGGCCTGCGACCCGCCCGCCCGGTCCATCTCCATCTGGCATGGAACGGTGGCCGGCCCCGCGCCCCGGCCCCAGGTGCCCAGGTCTTCCCGGGGCACTCTGCCTCTGCGGGGGTGGGAGACCTGCTGCAAAGGATGGTCCGCGGGAAAACGCGCCGTCCTGTGCGGTGCAGGGAGGGCTTCCGGGTCCCGGGACCGAGCCCAGGGACCTTGTGAACCCCGCCTGATATCTCAAGGGTGGGGCCCGTGGCCCCGAGGGAGGCCTGAGTTGGGGGGACTGCCTGCGCATGCGCGGCCCCTGGACTTGGCCTGAAACCAGCCAGCCGCTGCTCGGACAAAAGCCATCTCCTGGGGGCCTCCCCCCTGTTCTTCCATCCGTAAAGGGGGACCCCTTTACGGATGGAAGAACAGGGGGATCTTCACAGTGGTGGGGACCAGACGGAGGGGTCTGCGTGTTTCCCGCCACGTAGGCCTGTTGCTCGCACCCCGGCCCCATGTGTCCCAGCCCCATGGAGGCCGAAGGCCGCTCATCGCGGAATGCAGGTGTCCTGCCGTGATCCGGGGGTCTGGCCGGGCACTGCCCGGGTCAGAGAGAGCGCCTGGGCCCCGAAGGAGCCCCCTGGAAATCCCGGGCCCTGGACCTAGTGGCTCCTGGGGCTTCCCCAGGCTGCTGCCATGGGTCCTGGTTCTGGGCAGGTGAATGCCATTTGCGGACACCATGGACAGGAGGCCGCGGATGCCTTCACGGGGAGGGGGTTGCAGCTCTGGGGGACCCGGGTAGCAGCGGTCTCGCTCCCTTGGGGCGTGGTTTTGCTCAGACTTTAGAGAATTGAAGCCGCTGGGTCCTGGTTGGCCGCCTCGGGGCAGGGTGGGGCCGTTGGAGCCCAAGGAAGACTCTTAGCCACGGAGGAGGGCGCAGGCCTGAGTCCCCAGGGAGAACTCTTCCACGGGCCTGCGACCCGCCCGCCCGGTCCATCTCCATCTGGCATGGAACCGTGGCCGGCCCCGCGCCCCGGCCCCAGGTGCCCAGGTCTTCCCGGGGCACTCTGCCTCTGCGGGGGTGGGAGACCTGCTGCAAAGGATGGTCCGCGGGAAAACGCGCCGTCCTGTGCGGTGCAGGGAGGGCTTCCGGGTCCCGGGACCGAGCCCAGGGACCTTGTGAACCCCGCCTGATATCTCAAGGGTGGGGCCCGTGGCCCCGAGGGAGGCCTGTGTTGGGGGGACTGCCTGCGCATGCGCGGCCCGTGGACTTGGCCTGAAACCAGCCAACCGCTGCTCGGACAAAAGCCATCTCCTGGGGGCCTCCCCCCTGTTCTTCCATCCGTAAAGGGGGACCCCTTTACGGATGGAAGAACAGGGGGATCTTCACAGTGGTGGGGACCAGACGGAGGGGTCTGCGTGTTTCCCGCCACGTAGGCCTGTTGCTCGCACCCCGGCCCCATGTGTCCCAGCCCCATGGAGGCCGAAGGCCGCTCATCGCGGAATGCAGGTGTCCTGCCGTGATCCGGGGGTCTGGCCGGGCACTGCCCGGGTCAGAGAGAGCGCCTGGGCCCCGAAGGAGCCCCCTGGAAATCCCGGGGTCTGGACCTAGTGGCTCCTGGGGCTTCCCCAGGCTCCTGCCATGGGGCCTGGTTCTGGGCAGGTGAATGCCATTTGCGGACACCATGGACAGGAGGCCGCGGATGCCTTCACGGGGAGGGGGTTGCAGCTCTGGGGGACCCGGGTAGCAGCGGTCTCGCTCCCTTGGGGCGTGGTTTTGCTCAGACTTTAGAGAGTTGAAACCGCTGGGTCCTGGTTGGCCGCCTCGGGGAGGGTGGGGCCGTTGGAGCCCAAGGAAGACTCTTAGCCACGGAGGAGGGCGCAGGCATGAGTCCCCAGGGAGAACTCTTCCACGGGCCTGCGACCCGCCCGCCCGGTCCATCTCCATCTGGCATGGAACCGTGGCCGGCCCCGCGCCCCGGCCCCAGGTGCCCAGGTCTTCCCGGGGCACTCTGCCTCTGTGGGGGTGGGAGACCTGCTGCAAAGGATGGTCCGCGGGAAAACGCGCCGTCCTGTGCGGTGCAGGGAGGGCTTCCGGGTCCCGGGACCGAGCCCAGGGACCTTGTGAACCCCGCCTGATATCTCAAGGGTGGGGCCCGTGGCCCCGAGGGAGGCCTGAGTTGGGGGGACTGCCTGCGCATGCGCGGCCCCTGGACCTGGCCTGAAACCAGCCAGCCGCTGCTCGGACAAAAGCCATCTCCTGGGGGCCTCCCCCCTGTTCTTCCATCCGTAAAGGGGGACCCCTTTACGGATGGAAGAACTGGGGGATCTTCACAGTGGTGGGGACCAGACGGAGGGGTCTGCGTGTTTCCCGCCACGTAGGCCTGTTGCTCGCACCCCGGCCCCATGTGTCCCAGCCCCATGGAGGCCGAAGGCCGCTCATCGCGGAATGCAGGTGTCCTGCCGTGATCCGGGGGTCTGGCCGGGCACTGCCCGGGTCAGAGAGAGCGCCTGGGCCCCGAAGGAGCCCCCTGGAAATCCCGGGCCCTGGACCTAGTGGCTCCTGGGGCTTCCCCAGGCTCCTGCCATGGGGCCTGGTTCTGGGCAGGTGAATGCCATTTGCGGACACCATGGACAGGAGGCCGCGGATGCCTTCACGGGGAGGGGGTTGCAGCTCTGGGGGACCCGGGTAGCAGCGGTCTCGCTCCCTTGGGGCGTGGTTTTGCTCAGACTTTAGAGAGTTGAAACCGCTGGGTCCTGGTTGGCCGCCTAGGGGAGGGTGGGGCCGTTGGAGCCCAAGGAAGACTCTTAGCCACAGAGGAGGGAGCAGGCCTGAGTCCCCAGGGAGAACTCTTCTAGGGGCCTGCGACCCGCCCGCCCGGTCCATCTCCATCTGGCATGGAACCGTGGCCGGCCCCGCGCCCCGGCCCCAGGTGCCCAGGTCTTCCCGGGGCACTCTGCCTCTGTGGGGGTGGGAGACCTGCTGCAAAGGATGGTCCGCGGGAAAACGCGCCGTCCTGTGCGGTGCAGGGAGGGCTTCCGGGTCCCGGGACCGAGCCCAGGGACCTTGTGAACCCCGCCTGATATCTCAAGGGTGGGGCCCGTGGCCCCGAGGGAGGCGTGTGTTGGGGGGACTGCCTGCGCATGCGCGGCCCCTGGACTTGGCCTGAAACCAGCCAGCCGCTGCTCGGACAAAAGCCATCTCCTGGGGGCCTCCCCCCTGTTCTTCCATCCGTAAAGGGGGACCCCTTTACGGATGGAAGAACAGGGGGATCTTCACAGTGGTGGGGACCAGACGGAGGGGTCTGCGTGTTTCCCGCCACGTAGGCCTGTTGCTCGCACCCCGGCCCCATGTGTCCCAGCCCCATGGAGGCCGAAGGCCGCTCATCGCGGAATGCAGGTGTCCTGCCGTGATCCGGGGGTCTGGCCGGGCACTGCCCGGGTCAGAGAGAGCGCCTGGGCCCCGAAGGAGCCCCCTGGAAATCCCGGGCCCTGGACCTAGTGGCTCCTGGGGCTTCCCCAGGCTGCTGCCATGGGGCCTGGTTCTGGGCAGGTGAATGCCATTTGCGGACACCATGGACAGGAGGCCGCGGATGCCTTCACGGGGAGGGGGTTGCAGCTCTGGGGGACCCGGGTAGCAGCGGTCTCGCTCCCTTGGGGCGTGGTTTTGCTCAGACTTTAGAGAATTGAAGCCGCTGGGTCCTGGTTGGCCGCCTCGGGGCAGGGTGGGTCCGTTGGAGCCCAAGGAAGACTCTTAGCCACGGAGGAGGGCGCAGGCCTGAGTCCCCAGGGAGAACTCTTCCACGGGCCTGCGACCCGCCCGCCCGGTCCATCTCCATCTGGCATGGAACCTTGGCCGGCCCCGCGCCCTGGCCCCAGGTGCCCAGGTCTTCCCTGGGCACTCTGCCTCTGCGGGGGTGGGAGTACTGCTGAAAAGGATGGTCCGCGGGAAAACGCGCCGTCCTGTGCGGTGCAGGGAGGGCTTCCGGGTCCCGTGACCGAGCCCAGGGACCTTGTGAACCCCGCCTGATATCTCAAGGGTGGGGCCCGTGGCCCCGAGGGAGGCGTGTGTTGGGGGGACTGCCTGCGCATGCGCGGCCCCTGGACTTGGCCTGAAACCAGCCAGCCGCTGCTCGGACAAAAGCCATCTCCTGGGGGCCTCCCCCCTGTTCTTCCATCCGTAAAGGGGGACCCCTTTACGGATGGAAGAACAGGGGGATCTTCACAGTGGTGGGGACCAGACGGAGGGGTCTGCGTGTTTCCCGCCACGTAGGCCTGTTGCTCGCACCCCGGCCCCATGTGTCCCAGCCCCATGGAGGCCGAAGGCCGCTCATCGCGGAATGCAGGTGTCCTGCCGTGATCCGGGGGTCTGGCCGGGCACTGCCCGGGTCAGAGAGAGCGCCTGGGCCCCGAAGGAGCCCCCTGGAAATCCCGGGCCCTGGACCTACTGGCTCCTGGGGCTTCCCCAGGCTGCTGCCATGGGGCCTGGTTCTGGGCAGGTGAATGCCATTTGCGGACACCATGGACAGGAGGCCGCGGATGCCTTCACGGGGAGGGGGTTGCAGCTCTGGGGGACCCGGGTAGCAGCGGTCTCGCTCCCTTGGGGCGTGGTTTTGCTCAGACTTTAGAGAATTGAAGCCGCTGGGTCCTGGTTGGCCGCCTCGGGGCAGGGTGGGTCCGTTGGAGCCCAAGGAAGACTCTTAGCCACGGAGGAGGGCGCAGGCCTGAGTCCCCAGGGAGAACTCTTCCACGGGCCTGCGACCCGCCCGCCCGGTCCATCTCCATCTGGCATGGAACCGTGGCCGGCCCCGCGCCCCGGCCCCAGGTGCCCAGGTCTTCCCGGGGCACTCTGCCTCTGCGGGGGTGGGAGACCTGCTGCAAAGGATGGTCCGCGGGAAAACGCGCCGTCCTGTGCGGTGCAGGGAGGGCTTCCGGGTCCCGGGACCGAGCCCAGGGACCTTGTGAACCCCGCCTGATATCTCAAGGGTGGGGCCCGTGGCCCCGAGGGAGGCCTGTGTTGGGGGGACTGCCTGCGCATGCGCGGCCCGTGGACTTGGCCTGAAACCAGCCAACCGCTGCTCGGACAAAAGCCATCTCCTGGGGGCCTCCCCCCTGTTCTTCCATCCGTAAAGGGGGACCCCTTTACGGATGGAAGAACAGGGGGATCTTCACAGTGGTGGGGACCAGACGGAGGGGTCTGCGTGTTTCCCGCCACGTAGGCCTGTTGCTCGCACCCCGGCCCCATGTGTCCCAGCCCCATGGAGGCCGAAGGCCGCTCATCGCGGAATGCAGGTGTCCTGCCGTGATCCGGGGGTCTGGCCGGGCACTGCCCGGGTCAGAGAGAGCGCCTGGGCCCCGAAGGAGCCCCCTGGAAATCCCGGGGTCTGGACCTAGTGGCTCCTGGGGCTTCCCCAGGCTCCTGCCATGGGGCCTGGTTATGGGCAGGTGAATGCCATTTGCGGACACCATGGACAGGAGGCCGCGGATGCCTTCACGGGGAGGGGGTTGCAGCTCTGGGGGACCCGGGTAGCAGCGGTCTCGCTCCCTTGGGGCGTGGTTTTGCTCAGACTTTAGAGAGTTGAAACCGCTGGGTCCTGGTTGGCCGCCTCGGGGAGGGTGGGGCCGTTGGAGCCCAAGGAAGACTCTTAGCCACGGAGGAGGGCGCAGGCCTGAGTCCCCAGGGAGAACTCTTCCACGGGCCTGCGACCCGCCCGCCCGGTCCATCTCCATCTGGCATGGAACCGTGGCCGGCCCCGCGCCCCGGCCCCAGGTGCCCAGGTCTTCCCGGGGCACTCTGCCTCTGTGGGGGTGGGAGACCTGCTGCAAAGGATGGTCCGCGGGAAAACGCGCCGTCCTGTGCGGTGCAGGGAGGGCTTCCGGGTCCCGGGACCGAGCCCAGGGACCTTGTGAACCCCGCCTGATATCTCAAGGGTGGGGCCCGTGGCCCCGAGGGAGGCCTGAGTTGGGGGGACTGCCTGCGCATGCGCGGCCCCTGGACTTGGCCTGAAACCAGCCAGCCGCTGCTCGGACAAAAGCCATCTCCTGGGGGCCTCCCCCCTGTTCTTCCATCCGTAAAGGGGGACCCCTTTACGGATGGAAGAACAGGGGGATCTTCACAGTGGTGGGGACCAGACGGAGGGGTCTGCGTGTTTCCCGCCACGTAGGCCTGTTGCTCGCACCCCGGCCCCATGTGTCCCAGCCCCATGGAGGCCGAAGGCCGCTCATCGCGGAATGCAGGTGTCCTGCCGTGATCCGGGGGTCTGGCCGGGCACTGCCCGGGTCAGAGAGAGCGCCTGGGCCCCGAAGGAGCCCCCTGGAAATCCCGGGCCCTGGACCTAGTGGCTCCTGGGGCTTCCCCAGGCTGCTGCCATGGGGCCTGGTTCTGGGCAGGTGAATGCCATTTGCGGACACCATGGACAGGAGGCCGCGGATGCCTTCACGGGGAGGGGGTTGCAGCTCTGGGGGACCCGGGTAGCAGCGGTCTCGCTCCCTTGGGGCGTGGTTTTGCTCAGACTTTAGAGAATTGAAGCCGCTGGGTCCTGGTTGTCCGCCTCGGGGCAGGGTGTGGCCGTTGGAGCCCAAGGAAGACTCTTAGCCACGGAGGAGGGCGCAGGCCTGAGTCCCCAGGGAGAACTCTTCCACGGGCCTGCGACCCGCCCGCCCGGTCCATCTCCATCTGGCATGGAACCGTGGCCGGCCCCGCGCCCCGGCCCCAGGTGCCCAGGTCTTCCCGGGGCACTCTGCCTCTGCGGGGGTGGGAGACCTGCTGCAAAGGATGGTCCGCGGGAAAACGCGCCGTCCTGTGCGGTGCAGGGAGGGCTTCCGGGTCCCGGGACCGAGCCCAGGGACCTTGTGAACCCCGCCTGATATCTCAAGGGTGGGGCCCGTGGCCCCGAGGGAGGCCTGTGTTGGGGGGACTGCCTGCGCATGCGCGGCCCCTGGACTTGGCCTGAAACCAGCCAGCCGCTGCTCGGACAAAAGCCATCTCCTGGGGGCCTCCCCCCTGTTCTTCCATCCGTAAAGGGGGACCCCTTTACGGATGGAAGAACAGGGGGATCTTCACAGTGGTGGGGACCAGACGGAGGGGTCTGCGTGTTTCCCGCCACGTAGGCCTGTTGCTCGCACCCCGGCCCCATGTGTCCCAGCCCCATGGAGGCCGAAGGCCGCTCATCGCGGAATGCAGGTGTCCTGCCGTGATCCGGGGGTCTGGCCGGGCACTGCCCGGGTCAGAGAGAGCGCCTGGGCCCCGAAGGAGCCCCCTGGAAATCCCGGGCCCTGGACCTAGTGGCTCCTGGGGCTTCCCCAGGCTCCTGCCATGGGGCCTGGTTCTGGGCAGGTGAATGCCATTTGCGGACACCATGGACAGGAGGCCGCGGATGCCTTCACGGGGAGGGGGTTGCAGCTCTGGGGGACCCGGGTAGCAGCGATCTCGCTCCCTTGGGGCGTGGTTTTGCTCAGACTTTAGAGAGTTGAAACCGCTGGGTCCTGGTTGGCCGCCTCGGGGAGGGTGGGGCCGTTGGAGCCCAAGGAAGACTCTTAGCCACAGAGGAGGGAGCAGGCCTGAGTCCCCAGGGAGAACTCTTCTAGGGGCCTGCGACCCGCCCGCCCGGTCCATCTCCATCTGGCATGGAACGGTGGCCGGCCCCGCGCCCCGGCCCCAGGTGCCCAGGTCTTCCCGGGGCACTCTGCCTCTGTGGGGGTGGGAGACCTGCTGCAAAGGATGGTCCGCGGGAAAACGCGCCGTCCTGTGCGGTGCAGGGAGGGCTTCCGGGTCCCGGGACCGAGCCCAGGGACCTTGTGAACCCCGCCTGATATCTCAAGGGTGGGGCCCGTGGCCCCGAGGGAGGCCTGAGTTGGGGGGACTGCCTGCGCATGCGCGGCCCCTGGACTTGGCCTGAAACCAGCCAGCCGCTGCTCGGACAAAAGCCATCTCCTGGGGGCCTCCCCCCTGTTCTTCCATCCGTAAAGGGGGACCCCTTTACGGATGGAAGAACAGGGGGATCTTCACAGTGGTGGGGACCAGACGGAGGGGTCTGCGTGTTTCCCGCCACGTAGGCCTGTTGCTCGCACCCCGGCCCCATGTGTCCCAGCCCCATGGAGGCCGAAGGCCGCTCATCGCGGAATGCAGGTGTCCTGCCGTGATCCGGGGGTCTGGCCGGGCACTGCCCGGGTCAGAGAGAGCGCCTGGGCCCCGAAGGAGCCCCCTGGAAATCCCGGGCCCTGGACCTAGTGGCTCCTGGGGCTTCCCCAGGCTGCTGCCATGGGTCCTGGTTCTGGGCAGGTGAATGCCATTTGCGGACACCATGGACAGGAGGCCGCGGATGCCTTCACGGGGAGGGGGTTGCAGCTCTGGGGGACCCGGGTAGCAGCGGTCTCGCTCCCTTGGGGCGTGGTTTTGCTCAGACTTTAGAGAATTGAAGCCGCTGGGTCCTGGTTGGCCGCCTCGGGGCAGGGTGGGGCCGTTGGAGCCCAAGGAAGACTCTTAGCCACGGAGGAGGGCGCAGGCCTGAGTCCCCAGGGAGAACTCTTCCACGGGCCTGCGACCCGCCCGCCCGGTCCATCTCCATCTGGCATGGAACCGTGGCCGGCCCCGCGTCCCGGCCCCAGGTGCCCAGGTCTTCCCGGGGCACTCTGCCTCTGCGGGGGTGGGAGACCTGCTGCAAAGGATGGTCCGCGGGAAAACGCGCCGTCCTGTGCGGTGCAGGGAGGGCTTCCGGGTCCCGGGACCGAGCCCAGGGACCTTGTGAACCCCGCCTGATATCTCAAGGGTGGGGCCCGTGGCCCCGAGGGAGGCCTGTGTTGGGGGGACTGCCTGCGCATGCGCGGCCCGTGGACTTGGCCTGAAACCAGCCAACCGCTGCTCGGACAAAAGCCATCTCCTGGGGGCCTCCCCCCTGTTCTTCCATCCGTAAAGGGGGACCCCTTTACGGATGGAAGAACAGGGGGATCTTCACAGTGGTGGGGACCAGACGGAGGGGTCTGCGTGTTTCCCGCCACGTAGGCCTGTTGCTCGCACCCCGGCCCCATGTGTCCCAGCCCCATGGAGGCCGAAGGCCGCTCATCGCGGAATGCAGGTGTCCTGCCGTGATCCGGGGGTCTGGCCGGGCACTGCCCGGGTCAGAGAGAGCGCCTGGGCCCCGAAGGAGCCCCCTGGAAATCCCGGGGTCTGGACCTAGTGGCTCCTGGGTCTTCCCCAGGCTCCTGCCATGGGGCCTGGTTCTGGGCAGGTGAATGCCATTTGCGGACACCATGGACAGGAGGCCGCGGATGCCTTCACGGGGAGGGGGTTGCAGCTCTGGGGGACCCGGGTAGCAGCGGTCTCGCTCCCTTGGGGCGTGGTTTTGCTCAGACTTTAGAGAGTTGAAACCGCTGGGTCCTGGTTGGCCGCCTCGGGGAGGGTGGGGCCGTTGGAGCCCAAGGAAGACTCTTAGCCACGGAGGAGGGCGCAGGCCTGAGTCCCCAGGGAGAACTCTTCCACGGGCCTGCGACCCGCCCGCCCGGTCCATCTCCATCTGGCATGGAACCGTGGCCGGCCCCGCGCCCCGGCCCCAGGTGCCCAGGTCTTCCCGGGGCACTCTGCCTCTGCGGGGGTGGGAGACCTGCTGCAAAGGATGGTCCGCGGGAAAACGCGCCGTCCTGTGCGGTGCAGGGAGGGCTTCCGGGTCCCGGGACCGAGCCCAGGGACCTTGTGAACCCCGCCTGATATCTCAAGGGTGGGGCCCGTGGCCCCGAGGGAGGCCTGAGTTGGGGGGACTGCCTGCGCATGCGCGGCCCCTGGACCTGGCCTGAAACCAGCCAGCCGCTGCTCGGACAAAAGCCATCTCCTGGGGGCCTCCCCCCTGTTCTTCCATCCGTAAAGGGGGACCCCTTTACGGATGGAAGAACTGGGGGATCTTCACAGTGGTGGGGACCAGACGGAGGGGTCTGCGTGTTTCCCGCCACGTAGGCCTGTTGCTCGCACCCCGGCCCCATGTGTCCCAGCCCCATGGAGGCCGAAGGCCGCTCATCGCGGAATGCAGGTGTCCTGCCGTGATCCGGGGGTCTGGCCGGGCACTGCCCGGGTCAGAGAGAGGGCCTGGGCCCCGAAGGAGCCCCCTGGAAATCCCGGGCCCTGGACCTAGTGGCTCCTGGGGCTTCCCCAGGCTCCTGCCATGGGGCCTGGTTCTGGGCAGGTGAATGCCATTTGCGGACACCATGGACAGGAGGCCGCGGATGCCTTCACGGGGAGGGGGTTGCAGCTCTGGGGGACCCGGGTAGCAGCGGTCTCGCTCCCTTGGGGCGTGGTTTTGCTCAGACTTTAGAGAGTTGAAACCGCTGGGTCCTGGTTGGCCGCCTAGGGGAGGGTGGGGCCGTTGGAGCCCAAGGAAGACTCTTAGCCACAGAGGAGGGAGCAGGCCTGAGTCCCCAGGGAGAACTCTTCTAGGGGCCTGCGACCCGCCCGCCCGGTCCATCTCCATCTGGCATGGAACCGTGGCCGGCCCCGCGCCCCGGCCCCAGGTGCCCAGGTCTTCCCGGGGCACTCTGCCTCTGTGGGGGTGGGAGACCTGCTGCAAAGGATGGTCCGCGGGAAAACGCGCCGTCCTGTGCGGTGCAGGGAGGGCTTCCGGGTCCCGGGACCGAGCCCAGGGACCTTGTGAACCCCGCCTGATATCTCAAGGGTGGGGCCCGTGGCCCCGAGGGAGGCCTGTGTTGGGGGGACTGCCTGCGCATGCGCGGCCCCTGGACTTGGCCTGAAACCAGCCAACCGCTGCTCGGACAAAAGCCATCTCCTGGGGGCCTCCCCCCTGTTCTTCCATCCGTAAAGGGGGACCCCTTTACGGATGGAAGAACAGGGGGATCTTCACAGTGGTGGGGACCAGACGGAGGGGTCTGCGTGTTTCCCGCCACGTAGGCCTGTTGCTCGCACCCCGGCCCCATGTGTCCCAGCCCCATGGAGGCCGAAGGCCGCTCATCGCGGAATGCAGGTGTCCTGCCGTGATCCGGGGGTCTGGCCGGGCACTGCCCGGGTCAGAGAGAGCGCCTGGGCCCCGAAGGAGCCCCCTGGAAATCCCGGGCCCTGGACCTAGTGGCTCCTGGGGCTTCCCCAGGCTGCTGCCATGGGGCCTGGTTCTGGGCAGGTGAATGCCATTTGCGGACACCATGGACAGGAGGCCGCGGATGCCTTCACGGGGAGGGGGTTGCAGCTCTGGGGGACCCGGGTAGCAGCGGTCTCGCTCCCTTGGGGCGTGGTTTTGCTCAGACTTTAGAGAATTGAAGCCGCTGGGTCCTGGTTGGCCGCCTCGGGGCAGGGTGGGTCCGTTGGAGCCCAAGGAAGACTCTTAGCCACGGAGGAGGGCGCAGGCCTGAGTCCCCAGGGAGAACTCTTCCACGGGCCTGCGACCCGCCCGCCCGGTCCATCTCCATCTGGCATGGAACCGTGGCCGGCCCCGCGCCCCGGCCCCAGGTGCCCAGGTCTTCCCGGGGCACTCTGCCTCTGCGGGGGTGGGAGACCTGCTGCAAAGGATGGTCCGCGGGAAAACGCGCCGTCCTGTGCGGTGCAGGGAGGGCTTCCGGGTCCCGGGACCGAGCCCAGGGACCTTGTGAACCCCGCCTGATATCTCAAGGGTGGGGCCCGTGGCCCCGAGGGAGGCCTGTGTTGGGGGGACTGCCTGCGCATGCGCGGCCCGTGGACTTGGCCTGAAACCAGCCAACCGCTGCTCGGACAAAAGCCATCTCCTGGGGGCCTCCCCCCTGTTCTTCCATCCGTAAAGGGGGACCCCTTTACGGATGGAAGAACAGGGGGATCTTCACAGTGGTGGGGACCAGACGGAGGGGTCTGCGTGTTTCCCGCCACGTAGGCCTGTTGCTCGCACCCCGGCCCCATGTGTCCCAGCCCCATGGAGGCCGAAGGCCGCTCATCGCGGAATGCAGGTGTCCTGCCGTGATCCGGGGGTCTGGCCGGGCACTGCCCGGGTCAGAGAGAGCGCCTGGGCCCCGAAGGAGCCCCCTGGAAATCCCGGGGTCTGGACCTAGTGGCTCCTGGGGCTTCCCCAGGCTCCTGCCATGGGGCCTGGTTATGGGCAGGTGAATGCCATTTGCGGACACCATGGACAGGAGGCCGCGGATGCCTTCACGGGGAGGGGGTTGCAGCTCTGGGGGACCCGGGTAGCAGCGGTCTCGCTCCCTTGGGGCGTGGTTTTGCTCAGACTTTAGAGAGTTGAAACCGCTGGGTCCTGGTTGGCCGCCTCGGGGAGGGTGGGGCCGTTGGAGCCCAAGGAAGACTCTTAGCCACGGAGGAGGGCGCAGGCCTGAGTCCCCAGGGAGAACTCTTCCACGGGCCTGCGACCCGCCCGCCCGGTCCATCTCCATCTGGCATGGAACCGTGGCCGGCCCCGCGCCCCGGCCCCAGGTGCCCAGGTCTTCCCGGGGCACTCTGCCTCTGTGGGGGTGGGAGACCTGCTGCAAAGGATGGTCCGCGGGAAAACGCGCCGTCCTGTGCGGTGCAGGGAGGGCTTCCGGGTCCCGGGACCGAGCCCAGGGACCTTGTGAACCCCGCCTGATATCTCAAGGGTGGGGCCCGTGGCCCCGAGGGAGGCCTGAGTTGGGGGGACTGCCTGCGCATGCGCGGCCCCTGGACTTGGCCTGAAACCAGCCAGCCGCTGCTCGGACAAAAGCCATCTCCTGGGGGCCTCCCCCCTGTTCTTCCATCCGTAAAGGGGGACCCCTTTACGGATGGAAGAACAGGGGGATCTTCACAGTGGTGGGGACCAGACGGAGGGGTCTGCGTGTTTCCCGCCACGTAGGCCTGTTGCTCGCACCCCGGCCCCATGTGTCCCAGCCCCATGGAGGCCGAAGGCCGCTCATCGCGGAATGCAGGTGTCCTGCCGTGATCCGGGGGTCTGGCCGGGCACTGCCCGGGTCAGAGAGAGCGCCTGGGCCCCGAAGGAGCCCCCTGGAAATCCCGGGCCCTGGACCTAGTGGCTCCTGGGGCTTCCCCAGGCTGCTGCCATGGGGCCTGGTTCTGGGCAGGTGAATGCCATTTGCGGACACCATGGACAGGAGGCCGCGGATGCCTTCACGGGGAGGGGGTTGCAGCTCTGGGGGACCCGGGTAGCAGCGGTCTCGCTCCCTTGGGGCGTGGTTTTGCTCAGACTTTAGAGAATTGAAGCCGCTGGGTCCTGGTTGGCCGCCTCGGGGCAGGGTGGGTCCGTTGGAGCCCAAGGAAGACTCTTAGCCACGGAGGAGGGCGCAGGCCTGAGTCCCCAGGGAGAACTCTTCCACGGGCCTGCGACCCGCCCGCCCGGTCCATCTCCATCTGGCATGGAACCGTGGCCGGCCCCGCGCCCCGGCCCCAGGTGCCCAGGTCTTCCCGGGGCACTCTGCCTCTGCGGGGGTGGGAGACCTGCTGCAAAGGATGGTCCGCGGGAAAACGCGCCGTCCTGTGCGGTGCAGGGAGGGCTTCCGGGTCCCGGGACCGAGCCCAGGGACCTTGTGAACCCCGCCTGATATCTCAAGGGTGGGGCCCGTGGCCCCGAGGGAGGCCTGTGTTGGGGGGACTGCCTGCGCATGCGCGGCCCGTGGACTTGGCCTGAAACCAGCCAACCGCTGCTCGGACAAAAGCCATCTCCTGGGGGCCTCCCCCCTGTTCTTCCATCCGTAAAGGGGGACCCCTTTACGGATGGAAGAACAGGGGGATCTTCACAGTGGTGGGGACCAGACGGAGGGGTCTGCGTGTTTCCCGCCACGTAGGCCTGTTGCTCGCACCCCGGCCCCATGTGTCCCAGCCCCATGGAGGCCGAAGGCCGCTCATCGCGGAATGCAGGTGTCCTGCCGTGATCCGGGGGTCTGGCCGGGCACTGCCCGGGTCAGAGAGAGCGCCTGGGCCCCGAAGGAGCCCCCTGGAAATCCCGGGGTCTGGACCTAGTGGCTCCTGGGGCTTCCCCAGGCTCCTGCCATGGGGCCTGGTTATGGGCAGGTGAATGCCATTTGCGGACACCATGGACAGGAGGCCGCGGATGCCTTCACGGGGAGGGGGTTGCAGCTCTGGGGGACCCGGGTAGCAGCGGTCTCGCTCCCTTGGGGCGTGGTTTTGCTCAGACTTTAGAGAGTTGAAACCGCTGGGTCCTGGTTGGCCGCCTCGGGGAGGGTGGGGCCGTTGGAGCCCAAGGAAGACTCTTAGCCACGGAGGAGGGCGCAGGCCTGAGTCCCCAGGGAGAACTCTTCCACGGGCCTGCGACCCGCCCGCCCGGTCCATCTCCATCTGGCATGGAACCGTGGCCGGCCCCGCGCCCCGGCCCCAGGTGCCCAGGTCTTCCCGGGGCACTCTGCCTCTGTGGGGGTGGGAGACCTGCTGCAAAGGATGGTCCGCGGGAAAACGCGCCGTCCTGTGCGGTGCAGGGAGGGCTTCCGGGTCCCGGGACCGAGCCCAGGGACCTTGTGAACCCCGCCTGATATCTCAAGGGTGGGGCCCGTGGCCCCGAGGGAGGCCTGAGTTGGGGGGACTGCCTGCGCATGCGCGGCCCCTGGACTTGGCCTGAAACCAGCCAGCCGCTGCTCGGACAAAAGCCATCTCCTGGGGGCCTCCCCCCTGTTCTTCCATCCGTAAAGGGGGACCCCTTTACGGATGGAAGAACAGGGGGATCTTCACAGTGGTGGGGACCAGACGGAGGGGTCTGCGTGTTTCCCGCCACGTAGGCCTGTTGCTCGCACCCCGGCCCCATGTGTCCCAGCCCCATGGAGGCCGAAGGCCGCTCATCGCGGAATGCAGGTGTCCTGCCGTGATCCGGGGGTCTGGCCGGGCACTGCCCGGGTCAGAGAGAGCGCCTGGGCCCCGAAGGAGCCCCCTGGAAATCCCGGGCCCTGGACCTAGTGGCTCCTGGGGCTTCCCCAGGCTGCTGCCATGGGGCCTGGTTCTGGGCAGGTGAATGCCATTTGCGGACACCATGGACAGGAGGCCGCGGATGCCTTCACGGGGAGGGGGTTGCAGCTCTGGGGGACCCGGGTAGCAGCGGTCTCGCTCCCTTGGGGCGTGGTTTTGCTCAGACTTTAGAGAATTGAAGCCGCTGGGTCCTGGTTGGCCGCCTCGGGGCAGGGTGGGTCCGTTGGAGCCCAAGGAAGACTCTTAGCCACGGAGGAGGGCGCAGGCCTGAGTCCCCAGGGAGAACTCTTCCACGGGCCTGCGACCCGCCCGCCCGGTCCATCTCCATCTGGCATGGAACCGTGGCCGGCCCCGCGCCCCGGCCCCAGGTGCCCAGGTCTTCCCGGGGCACTCTGCCTCTGCGGGGGTGGGAGACCTGCTGCAAAGGATGGTCCGCGGGAAAACGCGCCGTCCTGTGCGGTGCAGGGAGGGCTTCCGGGTCCCGGGACCGAGCCCAGGGACCTTGTGAACCCCGCCTGATATCTCAAGGGTGGGGCCCGTGGCCCCGAGGGAGGCCTGTGTTGGGGGGACTGCCTGCGCATGCGCGGCCCGTGGACTTGGCCTGAAACCAGCCAACCGCTGCTCGGACAAAAGCCATCTCCTGGGGGCCTCCCCCCTGTTCTTCCATCCGTAAAGGGGGACCCCTTTACGGATGGAAGAACAGGGGGATCTTCACAGTGGTGGGGACCAGACGGAGGGGTCTGCGTGTTTCCCGCCACGTAGGCCTGTTGCTCGCACCCCGGCCCCATGTGTCCCAGCCCCATGGAGGCCGAAGGCCGCTCATCGCGGAATGCAGGTGTCCTGCCGTGATCCGGGGGTCTGGCCGGGCACTGCCCGGGTCAGAGAGAGCGCCTGGGCCCCGAAGGAGCCCCCTGGAAATCCCGGGGTCTGGACCTAGTGGCTCCTGGGGCTTCCCCAGGCTCCTGCCATGGGGCCTGGTTATGGGCAGGTGAATGCCATTTGCGGACACCATGGACAGGAGGCCGCGGATGCCTTCACGGGGAGGGGGTTGCAGCTCTGGGGGACCCGGGTAGCAGCGGTCTCGCTCCCTTGGGGCGTGGTTTTGCTCAGACTTTAGAGAGTTGAAACCGCTGGGTCCTGGTTGGCCGCCTCGGGGAGGGTGGGGCCGTTGGAGCCCAAGGAAGACTCTTAGCCACGGAGGAGGGCGCAGGCCTGAGTCCCCAGGGAGAACTCTTCCACGGGCCTGCGACCCGCCCGCCCGGTCCATCTCCATCTGGCATGGAACCGTGGCCGGCCCCGCGCCCCGGCCCCAGGTGCCCAGGTCTTCCCGGGGCACTCTGCCTCTGTGGGGGTGGGAGACCTGCTGCAAAGGATGGTCCGCGGGAAAACGCGCCGTCCTGTGCGGTGCAGGGAGGGCTTCCGGGTCCCGGGACCGAGCCCAGGGACCTTGTGAACCCCGCCTGATATCTCAAGGGTGGGGCCCGTGGCCCCGAGGGAGGCCTGAGTTGGGGGGACTGCCTGCGCATGCGCGGCCCCTGGACTTGGCCTGAAACCAGCCAGCCGCTGCTCGGACAAAAGCCATCTCCTGGGGGCCTCCCCCCTGTTCTTCCATCCGTAAAGGGGGACCCCTTTACGGATGGAAGAACAGGGGGATCTTCACAGTGGTGGGGACCAGACGGAGGGGTCTGCGTGTTTCCCGCCACGTAGGCCTGTTGCTCGCACCCCGGCCCCATGTGTCCCAGCCCCATGGAGGCCGAAGGCCGCTCATCGCGGAATGCAGGTGTCCTGCCGTGATCCGGGGGTCTGGCCGGGCACTGCCCGGGTCAGAGAGAGCGCCTGGGCCCCGAAGGAGCCCCCTGGAAATCCCGGGCCCTGGACCTAGTGGCTCCTGGGGCTTCCCCAGGCTGCTGCCATGGGGCCTGGTTCTGGGCAGGTGAATGCCATTTGCGGACACCATGGACAGGAGGCCGCGGATGCCTTCACGGGGAGGGGGTTGCAGCTCTGGGGGACCCGGGTAGCAGCGGTCTCGCTCCCTTGGGGCGTGGTTTTGCTCAGACTTTAGAGAGTTGAAACCGCTGGGTCCTGGTTGGCCGCCTCGGGGAGGGTGGGGCCGTTGGAGCCCAAGGAAGACTCTTAGCCACAGAGGAGGGAGCAGGCCTGAGTCCCCAGGGAGAACTCTTCTAGGGGCCTGCGACCCGCCCGCCCGGTCCATCTCCATCTGGCATGGAACGGTGGCCGGCCCCGCGCCCCGGCCCCAGGTGCCCAGGTCTTCCCGGGGCACTCTGCCTCTGCGGGGGTGGGAGACCTGCTGCAAAGGATGGTCCGCGGGAAAACGCGCCGTCCTGTGCGGTGCAGGGAGGGCTTCCGGGTCCCGGGACCGAGCCCAGGGACCTTGTGAACCCCGCCTGATATCTCAAGGGTGGGGCCCGTGGCCCCGAGGGAGGCCTGAGTTGGGGGGACTGCCTGCGCATGCGCGGCCCCTGGACTTGGCCTGAAACCAGCCAGCCGCTGCTCGGACAAAAGCCATCTCCTGGGGGCCTCCCCCCTGTTCTTCCATCCGTAAAGGGGGACCCCTTTACGGATGGAAGAACAGGGGGATCTTCACAGTGGTGGGGACCAGACGGAGGGTTCTGCGTGTTTCCCGCCACGTAGGCCTGTTGCTCGCACCCCGGCCCCATGTGTCCCAGCCCCATGGAGGCCGAAGGCCGCTCATCGCGGAATGCAGGTGTCCTGCCGTGATCCGGGGGTCTGGCCGGGCACTGCCCGGGTCAGAGAGAGCGCCTGGGCCCCGAAGGAGCCCCCTGGAAATCCCGGGCCCTGGACCTAGTGGCTCCTGGGGCTTCCCCAGGCTCCTGCCATGGGGCCTGGTTCTGGGCAGGTGAATGCCATTTGCGGACACCATGGACAGGAGGCCGCGGATGCCTTCACGGGGAGGGGGTTGCAGCTCTGGGGGACCCGGGTAGCAGCGGTCTCACTCCCTTGGGGCGTGGTTTTGCTCAGACTTTAGAGAGTTGAAACCGCTGGGTCCTGGTTGGCCGCCTCGGGGAGGGTGGGGCCGTTGGAGCCCAAGGAAGACTCTTAGCCACAGAGGAGGGAGCAGGCCTGAGTCCCCAGGGAGAACTCTTCTAGGGGCCTGCGACCCGCCCGCCCGGTCCATCTCCATCTGGCATGGAACGGTGGCCGGCCCCGCGCCCCGGCCCCAGGTGCCCAGGTCTTCCCGGGGCACTCTGCCTCTGTGGGGGTGGGAGACCTGCTGCAAAGGATGGTCCGCGGGAAAACGCGCCGTCCTGTGCGGTGCAGGGAGGGCTTCCGGGTCCCGGGACCGAGCCCAGGGACCTTGTGAACCCCGCCTGATATCTCAAGGGTGGGGCCCGTGGCCCCGAGGGAGGCCTGAGTTGGGGGGACTGCCTGCGCATGCGCGGCCCCTGGACTTGGCCTGAAACCAGCCAGCCGCTGCTCGGACAAAAGCCATCTCCTGGGGGCCTCCCCCCTGTTCTTCCATCCGTAAAGGGGGACCCCTTTACGGATGGAAGAACAGGGGGATCTTCACAGTGGTGGGGACCAGACGGAGGGGTCTGCGTGTTTCCCGCCACGTAGGCCTGTTGCTCGCACCCCGGCCCCATGTGTCCCAGCCCCATGGAGGCCGAAGGCCGCTCATCGCGGAGTGCAGGTGTCCTGCCGTGATCCGGGGGTCTGGCCGGGCACTGCCCGGGTCAGAGAGAGCGCCTGGGCCCCGAAGGAGCCCCCTGGAAATCCCGGGCCCTGGACCTAGTGGCTCCTGGGGCTTCCCCAGGCTGCTGCCATGGGGCCTGGTTCTGGGCAGGTGAATGCCATTTGCGGACACCATGGACAGGAGGCCGCGGATGCCTTCACGGGGAGGGGGTTGCAGCTCTGGGGGACCCGGGTAGCAGCGGTCTCGCTCCCTTGGGGCGTGGTTTAGCTCAGACTTTAGAGAATTGAAGCCGCTGGGTCCTGGTTGTCCGCCTAGGGGCAGGGTGTGGCCGTTGGAGCCCAAGGAAGACTCTTAGCCACGGAGGAGGGCGCAGGCCTGAGTCCCCAGGGAGAACTCTTCCACGGGCCTGCGACCCGCCCGCCCGGTCCATCTCCATCTGGCATGGAACCGTGGCCGGCCCCGCGCCCCGGCCCCAGGTGCCCAGGTCTTCCCGGGGCACTCTGCCTCTGCGGGGGTGGGAGACCTGCTGCAAAGGATGGTCCGCGGGAAAACGCGCCGTCCTGTGCGGTGCAGGGAGGGCTTCCGGGTCCCGGGACCGAGCCCAGGGACCTTGTGAACCCCGCCTGATATCTCAAGGGTGGGGCCCGTGGCCCCGAGGGAGGCCTGTGTTGGGGGGACTGCCTGCGCATGCGCGGCCCCTGGACTTGGCCTGAAACCAGCCAGCCGCTGCTCGGACAAAAGCCATCTCCTGGGGGCCTCCCCCCTGTTCTTCCATCCGTAAAGGGGGACCCCTTTACGGATGGAAGAACAGGGGTATCTTCACAGTGGTGGGGACCAGACGGAGGGGTCTGCGTGTTTCCCGCCACGTAGGCCTGTTGCTCGCACCCCGGCCCCATGTGTCCCAGCCCCATGGAGGCCGAAGGCCGCTCATCGCGGAATGCAGGTGTCCTGCCGTGATCCGGGGGTCTGGCCGGGCACTGCCCGGGTCAGAGAGAGCGCCTGGGCCCCGAAGGAGCCCCCTGGAAATCCCGGGCCCTGGACCTAGTGGCTCCTGGGGCTTCCCCAGGCTCCTGCCATGGGGCCTGGTTCTGGGCAGGTGAATGCCATTTGCGGACACCATGGACAGGAGGCCGCGGATGCCTTCACGGGGAGGGGGTTGCAGCTCTGGGGGACCCGGGTAGCAGCGGTCTCGCTCCCTTGGGGCGTGGTTTTGCTCAGACTTTAGAGAGTTGAAACCGCTGGGTCCTGGTTGGCCGCCTCGGGGAGGGTGGGGCCGTTGGAGCCCAAGGAAGACTCTTAGCCACAGAGGAGGGAGCAGGCCTGAGTCCCCAGGGAGAACTCTTCTAGGGGCCTGCGACCCGCCCGCCCGGTCCATCTCCATCTGGCATGGAACGGTGGCCGGCCCCGCGCCCCGGCCCCAGGTGCCCAGGTCTTCCCGGGGCACTCTGCCTCTGCGGGGGTGGGAGACCTGCTGCAAAGGATGGTCCGCGGGAAAACGCGCCGTCCTGTGCGGTGCAGGGAGGGCTTCCGGGTCCCGGGACCGAGCCCAGGGACCTTGTGAACCCCGCCTGATATCTCAAGGGTGGGGCCCGTGGCCCCGAGGGAGGCCTGAGTTGGGGGGACTGCCTGCGCATGCGCGGCCCCTGGACTTGGCCTGAAACCAGCCAGCCGCTGCTCGGACAAAAGCCATCTCCTGGGGGCCTCCCCCCTGTTCTTCCATCCGTAAAGGGGGACCCCTTTACGGATGGAAGAACAGGGGGATCTTCACAGTGGTGGGGACCAGACGGAGGGGTCTGCGTGTTTCCCGCCACGTAGGCCTGTTGCTCGCACCCCGGCCCCATGTGTCCCAGCCCCATGGAGGCCGAAGGCCGCTCATCGCGGAATGCAGGTGTCCTGCCGTGATCCGGGGGTCTGGCCGGGCACTGCCCGGGTCAGAGAGAGCGCCTGGGCCCCGAAGGAGCCCCCTGGAAATCCCGGGCCCTGGACCTAGTGGCTCCTGGGGCTTCCCCAGGCTCCTGCCATGGGGCCTGGTTCTGGGCAGGTGAATGCCATTTGCGGACACCATGGACAGGAGGCCGCGGATGCCTTCACGGGGAGGGGGTTGCAGCTCTGGGGGACCCGGGTAGCAGCGGTCTCGCTCCCTTGGGGCGTGGTTTTGCTCAGACTTTAGAGAGTTGAAACCGCTGGGTCCTGGTTGGCCGCCTCGGGGAGGGTGGGGCCGTTGGAGCCCAAGGAAGACTCTTAGCCACAGAGGAGGGAGCAGGCCTGAGTCCCCAGGGAGAACTCTTCTAGGGGCCTGCGACCCGCCCGCCCGGTCCATCTCCATCTGGCATGGAACGGTGGCCGGCCCCGCGCCCCGGCCCCAGGTGCCCAGGTCTTCCCGGGGCACTCTGCCTCTGTGGGGGTGGGAGACCTGCTGCAAAGGATGGTCCGCGGGAAAACGCGCCGTCCTGTGCGGTGCAGGGAGGGCTTCCGGGTCCCGGGACCGAGCCCAGGGACCTTGTGAACCCCGCCTGATATCTCAAGGGTGGGGCCCGTGGCCCCGAGGGAGGCCTGAGTTGGGGGGACTGCCTGCGCATGCGCGGCCCCTGGACTTGGCCTGAAACCAGCCAGCCGCTGCTCGGACAAAAGCCATCTCCTGGGGGCCTCCCCCCTGTTCTTCCATCCGTAAAGGGGGACCCCTTTACGGATGGAAGAACAGGGGGATCTTCACAGTGGTGGGGACCAGACGGAGGGGTCTGCGTGTTTCCCGCCACGTAGGCCTGTTGCTCGCACCCCGGCCCCATGTGTCCCAGCCCCATGGAGGCCGAAGGCCGCTCATCGCGGAATGCAGGTGTCCTGCCGTGATCCGGGGGTCTGGCCGGGCACTGCCCGGGTCAGAGAGAGCGCCTGGGCCCCGAAGGAGCCCCCTGGAAATCCCGGGCCCTGGACCTAGTGGCTCCTGGGGCTTCCCCAGGCTGCTGCCATGGGTCCTGGTTCTGGGCAGGTGAATGCCATTTGCGGACACCATGGACAGGAGGCCGCGGATGCCTTCACGGGGAGGGGGTTGCAGCTCTGGGGGACCCGGGTAGCAGCGGTCTCGCTCCCTTGGGGCGTGGTTTTGCTCAGACTTTAGAGAATTGAAGCCGCTGGGTCCTGGTTGGCCGCCTCGGGGCAGGGTGGGGCCGTTGGAGCCCAAGGAAGACTCTTAGCCACGGAGGAGGGCGCAGGCCTGAGTCCCCAGGGAGAACTCTTCCACGGGCCTGCGACCCGCCCGCCCGGTCCATCTCCATCTGGCATGGAACCGTGGCCGGCCCCGCGCCCCGGCCCCAGGTGCCCAGGTCTTCCCGGGGCACTCTGCCTCTGCGGGGGTGGGAGACCTGCTGCAAAGGATGGTCCGCGGGAAAACGCGCCGTCCTGTGCGGTGCAGGGAGGGCTTCCGGGTCCCGGGACCGAGCCCAGGGACCTTGTGAACCCCGCCTGATATCTCAAGGGTGGGGCCCGTGGCCCCGAGGGAGGCCTGTGTTGGGGGGACTGCCTGCGCATGCGCGGCCCGTGGACTTGGCCTGAAACCAGCCAACCGCTGCTCGGACAAAAGCCATCTCCTGGGGGCCTCCCCCCTGTTCTTCCATCCGTAAAGGGGGACCCCTTTACGGATGGAAGAACAGGGGGATCTTCACAGTGGTGGGGACCAGACGGAGGGGTCTGCGTGTTTCCCGCCACGTAGGCCTGTTGCTCGCACCCCGGCCCCATGTGTCCCAGCCCCATGGAGGCCGAAGGCCGCTCATCGCGGAATGCAGGTGTCCTGCCGTGATCCGGGGGTCTGGCCGGGCACTGCCCGGGTCAGAGAGAGCGCCTGGGCCCCGAAGGAGCCCCCTGGAAATCCCGGGGTCTGGACCTAGTGGCTCCTGGGGCTTCCCCAGGCTCCTGCCATGGGGCCTGGTTCTGGGCAGGTGAATGCCATTTGCGGACACCATGGACAGGAGGCCGCGGATGCCTTCACGGGGAGGGGGTTGCAGCTCTGGGGGACCCGGGTAGCAGCGGTCTCGCTCCCTTGGGGCGTGGTTTTGCTCAGACTTTAGAGAGTTGAAACCGCTGGGTCCTGGTTGGCCGCCTCGGGGAGGGTGGGGCCGTTGGAGCCCAAGGAAGACTCTTAGCCACGGAGGAGGGCGCAGGCATGAGTCCCCAGGGAGAACTCTTCCACGGGCCTGCGACCCGCCCGCCCGGTCCATCTCCATCTGGCATGGAACCGTGGCCGGCCCCGCGCCCCGGCCCCAGGTGCCCAGGTCTTCCCGGGGCACTCTGCCTCTGTGGGGGTGGGAGACCTGCTGCAAAGGATGGTCCGCGGGAAAACGCGCCGTCCTGTGCGGTGCAGGGAGGGCTTCCGGGTCCCGGGACCGAGCCCAGGGACCTTGTGAACCCCGCCTGATATCTCAAGGGTGGGGCCCGTGGCCCCGAGGGAGGCCTGAGTTGGGGGGACTGCCTGCGCATGCGCGGCCCCTGGACCTGGCCTGAAACCAGCCAGCCGCTGCTCGGACAAAAGCCATCTCCTGGGGGCCTCCCCCCTGTTCTTCCATCCGTAAAGGGGGACCCCTTTACGGATGGAAGAACTGGGGGATCTTCACAGTGGTGGGGACCAGACGGAGGGGTCTGCGTGTTTCCCGCCACGTAGGCCTGTTGCTCGCACCCCGGCCCCATGTGTCCCAGCCCCATGGAGGCCGAAGGCCGCTCATCGCGGAATGCAGGTGTCCTGCCGTGATCCGGGGGTCTGGCCGGGCACTGCCCGGGTCAGAGAGAGCGCCTGGGCCCCGAAGGAGCCCCCTGGAAATCCCGGGCCCTGGACCTAGTGGCTCCTGGGGCTTCCCCAGGCTCCTGCCATGGGGCCTGGTTCTGGGCAGGTGAATGCCATTTGCGGACACCATGGACAGGAGGCCGCGGATGCCTTCACGGGGAGGGGGTTGCAGCTCTGGGGGACCCGGGTAGCAGCGGTCTCGCTCCCTTGGGGCGTGGTTTTGCTCAGACTTTAGAGAGTTGAAACCGCTGGGTCCTGGTTGGCCGCCTAGGGGAGGGTGGGGCCGTTGGAGCCCAAGGAAGACTCTTAGCCACAGAGGAGGGAGCAGGCCTGAGTCCCCAGGGAGAACTCTTCTAGGGGCCTGCGACCCGCCCGCCCGGTCCATCTCCATCTGGCATGGAACCGTGGCCGGCCCCGCGCCCCGGCCCCAGGTGCCCAGGTCTTCCCGGGGCACTCTGCCTCTGTGGGGGTGGGAGACCTGCTGCAAAGGATGGTCCGCGGGAAAACGCGCCGTCCTGTGCGGTGCAGGGAGGGCTTCCGGGTCCCGGGACCGAGCCCAGGGACCTTGTGAACCCCGCCTGATATCTCAAGGGTGGGGCCCGTGGCCCCGAGGGAGGCGTGTGTTGGGGGGACTGCCTGCGCATGCGCGGCCCCTGGACTTGGCCTGAAACCAGCCAGCCGCTGCTCGGACAAAAGCCATCTCCTGGGGGCCTCCCCCCTGTTCTTCCATCCGTAAAGGGGGACCCCTTTACGGATGGAAGAACAGGGGGATCTTCACAGTGGTGGGGACCAGACGGAGGGGTCTGCGTGTTTCCCGCCACGTAGGCCTGTTGCTCGCACCCCGGCCCCATGTGTCCCAGCCCCATGGAGGCCGAAGGCCGCTCATCGCGGAATGCAGGTGTCCTGCCGTGATCCGGGGGTCTGGCCGGGCACTGCCCGGGTCAGAGAGAGCGCCTGGGCCCCGAAGGAGCCCCCTGGAAATCCCGGGCCCTGGACCTAGTGGCTCCTGGGGCTTCCCCAGGCTGCTGCCATGGGGCCTGGTTCTGGGCAGGTGAATGCCATTTGCGGACACCATGGACAGGAGGCCGCGGATGCCTTCACGGGGAGGGGGTTGCAGCTCTGGGGGACCCGGGTAGCAGCGGTCTCGCTCCCTTGGGGCGTGGTTTTGCTCAGACTTTAGAGAATTGAAGCCGCTGGGTCCTGGTTGGCCGCCTCGGGGCAGGGTGGGTCCGTTGGAGCCCAAGGAAGACTCTTAGCCACGGAGGAGGGCGCAGGCCTGAGTCCCCAGGGAGAACTCTTCCACGGGCCTGCGACCCGCCCGCCCGGTCCATCTCCATCTGGCATGGAACCGTGGCCGGCCCCGCGCCCCGGCCCCAGGTGCCCAGGTCTTCCCGGGGCACTCTGCCTCTGCGGGGGTGGGAGACCTGCTGCAAAGGATGGTCCGCGGGAAAACGCGCCGTCCTGTGCGGTGCAGGGAGGGCTTCCGGGTCCCGGGACCGAGCCCAGGGACCTTGTGAACCCCGCCTGATATCTCAAGGGTGGGGCCCGTGGCCCCGAGGGAGGCCTGTGTTGGGGGGACTGCCTGCGCATGCGCGGCCCGTGGACTTGGCCTGAAACCAGCCAACCGCTGCTCGGACAAAAGCCATCTCCTGGGGGCCTCCCCCCTGTTCTTCCATCCGTAAAGGGGGACCCCTTTACGGATGGAAGAACAGGGGGATCTTCACAGTGGTGGGGACCAGACGGAGGGGTCTGCGTGTTTCCCGCCACGTAGGCCTGTTGCTCGCACCCCGGCCCCATGTGTCCCAGCCCCATGGAGGCCGAAGGCCGCTCATCGCGGAATGCAGGTGTCCTGCCGTGATCCGGGGGTCTGGCCGGGCACTGCCCGGGTCAGAGAGAGCGCCTGGGCCCCGAAGGAGCCCCCTGGAAATCCCGGGGTCTGGACCTAGTGGCTCCTGGGGCTTCCCCAGGCTCCTGCCATGGGGCCTGGTTATGGGCAGGTGAATGCCATTTGCGGACACCATGGACAGGAGGCCGCGGATGCCTTCACGGGGAGGGGGTTGCAGCTCTGGGGGACCCGGGTAGCAGCGGTCTCGCTCCCTTGGGGCGTGGTTTTGCTCAGACTTTAGAGAGTTGAAACCGCTGGGTCCTGGTTGGCCGCCTCGGGGAGGGTGGGGCCGTTGGAGCCCAAGGAAGACTCTTAGCCACGGAGGAGGGCGCAGGCCTGAGTCCCCAGGGAGAACTCTTCCACGGGCCTGCGACCCGCCCGCCCGGTCCATCTCCATCTGGCATGGAACCGTGGCCGGCCCCGCGCCCCGGCCCCAGGTGCCCAGGTCTTCCCGGGGCACTCTGCCTCTGTGGGGGTGGGAGACCTGCTGCAAAGGATGGTCCGCGGGAAAACGCGCCGTCCTGTGCGGTGCAGGGAGGGCTTCCGGGTCCCGGGACCGAGCCCAGGGACCTTGTGAACCCCGCCTGATATCTCAAGGGTGGGGCCCGTGGCCCCGAGGGAGGCCTGAGTTGGGGGGACTGCCTGCGCATGCGCGGCCCCTGGACTTGGCCTGAAACCAGCCAGCCGCTGCTCGGACAAAAGCCATCTCCTGGGGGCCTCCCCCCTGTTCTTCCATCCGTAAAGGGGGACCCCTTTACGGATGGAAGAACAGGGGGATCTTCACAGTGGTGGGGACCAGACGGAGGGGTCTGCGTGTTTCCCGCCACGTAGGCCTGTTGCTCGCACCCCGGCCCCATGTGTCCCAGCCCCATGGAGGCCGAAGGCCGCTCATCGCGGAATGCAGGTGTCCTGCCGTGATCCGGGGGTCTGGCCGGGCACTGCCCGGGTCAGAGAGAGCGCCTGGGCCCCGAAGGAGCCCCCTGGAAATCCCGGGCCCTGGACCTAGTGGCTCCTGGGGCTTCCCCAGGCTGCTGCCATGGGGCCTGGTTCTGGGCAGGTGAATGCCATTTGCGGACACCATGGACAGGAGGCCGCGGATGCCTTCACGGGGAGGGGGTTGCAGCTCTGGGGGACCCGGGGTAGCAGCGGTCTCGCTCCCTTGGGGCGTGGTTTAGCTCAGACTTTAGAGAATTGAAGCCGCTGGGTCCTGGTTGTCCGCCTCGGGGCAGGGTGTGGCCGTTGGAGCCCAAGGAAGACTCTTAGCCACGGAGGAGGGCGCAGGCCTGAGTCCCCAGGGAGAACTCTTCCACGGGCCTGCGACCCGCCCGCCCGGTCCATCTCCATCTGGCATGGAACCGTGGCCGGCCCCGCGCCCCGGCCCCAGGTGCCCAGGTCTTCCCGGGGCACTCTGCCTCTGCGGGGGTGGGAGACCTGCTGCAAAGGATGGTCCGCGGGAAAACGCGCCGTCCTGTGCGGTGCAGGGAGGGCTTCCGGGTCCCGGGACCGAGCCCAGGGACCTTGTGAACCCCGCCTGATATCTCAAGGGTGGGGCCCGTGGCCCCGAGGGAGGCCTGTGTTGGGGGGACTGCCTGCGCATGCGCGGCCCCTGGACTTGGCCTGAAACCAGCCAGCCGCTGCTCGGACAAAAGCCATCTCCTGGGGGCCTCCCCCCTGTTCTTCCATCCGTAAAGGGGGACCCCTTTACGGATGGAAGAACAGGGGGATCTTCACAGTGGTGGGGACCAGACGGAGGGGTCTGCGTGTTTCCCGCCACGTAGGCCTGTTGCTCGCACCCCGGCCCCATGTGTCCCAGCCCCATGGAGGCCGAAGGCCGCTCATCGCGGAATGCAGGTGTCCTGCCGTGATCCGGGGGTCTGGCCGGGCACTGCCCGGGTCAGAGAGAGCGCCTGGGCCCCGAAGGAGCCCCCTGGAAATCCCGGGCCCTGGACCTAGTGGCTCCTGGGGCTTCCCCAGGCTCCTGCCATGGGGCCTGGTTCTGGGCAGGTGAATGCCATTTGCGGACACCATGGACAGGAGGCCGCGGATGCCTTCACGGGGAGGGGGTTGCAGCTCTGGGGGACCCGGGTAGCAGCGGTCTCGCTCCCTTGGGGCGTGGTTTTGCTCAGACTTTAGAGAGTTGAAACCGCTGGGTCCTGGTTGGCCGCCTCGGGGAGGGTGGGGCCGTTGGAGCCCAAGGAAGACTCTTAGCCACAGAGGAGGGAGCAGGCCTGAGTCCCCAGGGAGAACTCTTCTAGGGGCCTGCGACCCGCCCGCCCGGTCCATCTCCATCTGGCATGGAACGGTGGCCGGCCCCGCGCCCCGGCCCCAGGTGCCCAGGTCTTCCCGGGGCACTCTGCCTCTGTGGGGGTGGGAGACCTGCTGCAAAGGATGGTCCGCGGGAAAACGCGCCGTCCTGTGCGGTGCAGGGAGGGCTTCCGGGTCCCGGGACCGAGCCCAGGGACCTTGTGAACCCCGCCTGATATCTCAAGGGTGGGGCCCGTGGCCCCGAGGGAGGCCTGAGTTGGGGGGACTGCCTGCGCATGCGCGGCCCCTGGACTTGGCCTGAAACCAGCCAGCCGCTGCTCGGACAAAAGCCATCTCCTGGGGGCCTCCCCCCTGTTCTTCCATCCGTAAAGGGGGACCCCTTTACGGATGGAAGAACAGGGGGATCTTCACAGTGGTGGGGACCAGACGGAGGGGTCTGCGTGTTTCCCGCCACGTAGGCCTGTTGCTCGCACCCCGGCCCCATGTGTCCCAGCCCCATGGAGGCCGAAGGCCGCTCATCGCGGAATGCAGGTGTCCTGCCGTGATCCGGGGGTCTGGCCGGGCACTGCCCGGGTCAGAGAGAGCGCCTGGGCCCCGAAGGAGCCCCCTGGAAATCCCGGGCCCTGGACCTAGTGGCTCCTGGGGCTTCCCCAGGCTGCTGCCATGGGTCCTGGTTCTGGGCAGGTGAATGCCATTTGCGGACACCATGGACAGGAGGCCGCGGATGCCTTCACGGGGAGGGGGTTGCAGCTCTGGGGGACCCGGGTAGCAGCGGTCTCGCTCCCTTGGGGCGTGGTTTTGCTCAGACTTTAGAGAATTGAAGCCGCTGGGTCCTGGTTGGCCGCCTCGGGGCAGGGTGGGGCCGTTGGAGCCCAAGGAAGACTCTTAGCCACGGAGGAGGGCGCAGGCCTGAGTCCCCAGGGAGAACTCTTCCACGGGCCTGCGACCCGCCCGCCCGGTCCATCTCCATCTGGGTGGAACCGTGGCCGGCCCCGCGCCCCGGCCCCAGGTGCCCAGGTCTTCCCGGGGCACTCTGCCTCTGCGGGGGTGGGAGACCTGCTGCAAAGGATGGTCCGCGGGAAAACGCGCCGTCCTGTGCGGTGCAGGGAGGGCTTCCGGGTCCCGGGACCGAGCCCAGGGACCTTGTGAACCCCGCCTGATATCTCAAGGGTGGGGCCCGTGGCCCCGAGGGAGGCCTGTGTTGGGGGGACTGCCTGCGCATGCGCGGCCCGTGGACTTGGCCTGAAACCAGCCAACCGCTGCTCGGACAAAAGCCATCTCCTGGGGGCCTCCCCCCTGTTCTTCCATCCGTAAAGGGGGACCCCTTTACGGATGGAAGAACAGGGGGATCTTCACAGTGGTGGGGACCAGACGGAGGGGTCTGCGTGTTTCCCGCCACGTAGGCCTGTTGCTCGCACCCCGGCCCCATGTGTCCCAGCCCCATGGAGGCCGAAGGCCGCTCATCGCGGAATGCAGGTGTCCTGCCGTGATCCGGGGGTCTGGCCGGGCACTGCCCGGGTCAGAGAGAGCGCCTGGGCCCCGAAGGAGCCCCCTGGAAATCCCGGGGTCTGGACCTAGTGGCTCCTGGGGCTTCCCCAGGCTCCTGCCATGGGGCCTGGTTCTGGGCAGGTGAATGCCATTTGCGGACACCATGGACAGGAGGCCGCGGATGCCTTCACGGGGAGGGGGTTGCAGCTCTGGGGGACCCGGGTAGCAGCGGTCTCGCTCCCTTGGGGCGTGGTTTTGCTCAGACTTTAGAGAGTTGAAACCGCTGGGTCCTGGTTGGCCGCCTCGGGGAGGGTGGGGCCGTTGGAGCCCAAGGAAGACTCTTAGCCACGGAGGAGGGCGCAGGCCTGAGTCCCCAGGGAGAACTCTTCCACGGGCCTGCGACCCGCCCGCCCGGTCCATCTCCATCTGGCATGGAACCGTGGCCGGCCCCGCGCCCCGGCCCCAGGTGCCCAGGTCTTCCCGGGGCACTCTGCCTCTGTGGGGGTGGGAGACCTGCTGCAAAGGATGGTCCGCGGGAAAACGCGCCGTCCTGTGCGGTGCAGGGAGGGCTTCCGGGTCCCGGGACCGAGCCCAGGGACCTTGTGAACCCCGCCTGATATCTCAAGGGTGGGGCCCGTGGCCCCGAGGGAGGCCTGAGTTGGGGGGACTGCCTGCGCATGCGCGGCCCCTGGACCTGGCCTGAAACCAGCCAGCCGCTGCTCGGACAAAAGCCATCTCCTGGGGGCCTCCCCCCTGTTCTTCCATCCGTAAAGGGGGACCCCTTTACGGATGGAAGAACTGGGGGATCTTCACAGTGGTGGGGACCAGACGGAGGGGTCTGCGTGTTTCCCGCCACGTAGGCCTGTTGCTCGCACCCCGGCCCCATGTGTCCCAGCCCCATGGAGGCCGAAGGCCGCTCATCGCGGAATGCAGGTGTCCTGCCGTGATCCGGGGGTCTGGCCGGGCACTGCCCGGGTCAGAGAGAGCGCCTGGGCCCCGAAGGAGCCCCCTGGAAATCCCGGGCCCTGGACCTAGTGGCTCCTGGGGCTTCCCCAGGCTCCTGCCATGGGGCCTGGTTCTGGGCAGGTGAATGCCATTTGCGGACACCATGGACAGGAGGCCGCGGATGCCTTCACGGGGAGGGGGTTGCAGCTCTGGGGGACCCGGGTAGCAGCGGTCTCGCTCCCTTGGGGCGTGGTTTTGCTCAGACTTTAGAGAGTTGAAACCGCTGGGTCCTGGTTGGCCGCCTAGGGGAGGGTGGGGCCGTTGGAGCCCAAGGAAGACTCTTAGCCACAGAGGAGGGAGCAGGCCTGAGTCCCCAGGGAGAACTCTTCTAGGGGCCTGCGACCCGCCCGCCCGGTCCATCTCCATCTGGCATGGAACCGTGGCCGGCCCCGCGCCCCGGCCCCAGGTGCCCAGGTCTTCCCGGGGCACTCTGCCTCTGTGGGGGTGGGAGACCTGCTGCAAAGGATGGTCCGCGGGAAAACGCGCCGTCCTGTGCGGTGCAGGGAGGGCTTCCGGGTCCCGGGACCGAGCCCAGGGACCTTGTGAACCCCGCCTGATATCTCAAGGGTGGGGCCCGTGGCCCCGAGGGAGGCCTGTGTTGGGGGGACTGCCTGCGCATGCGCGGCCCCTGGACTTGGCCTGAAACCAGCCAGCCGCTGCTCGGACAAAAGCCATCTCCTGGGGGCCTCCCCCCTGTTCTTCCATCCGTAAAGGGGGACCCCTTTACGGATGGAAGAACAGGGGGATCTTCACAGTGGTGGGGACCAGACGGAGGGGTCTGCGTGTTTCCCGCCACGTAGGCCTGTTGCTCGCACCCCGGCCCCATGTGTCCCAGCCCCATGGAGGCCGAAGGCCGCTCATCGCGGAATGCAGGTGTCCTGCCGTGATCCGGGGGTCTGGCCGGGCACTGCCCGGGTCAGAGAGAGCGCCTGGGCCCCGAAGGAGCCCCCTGGAAATCCCGGGCCCTGGACCTACTGGCTCCTGGGGCTTCCCCAGGCTGCTGCCATGGGGCCTGGTTCTGGGCAGGTGAATGCCATTTGCGGACACCATGGACAGGAGGCCGCGGATGCCTTCACGGGGAGGGGGTTGCAGCTCTGGGGGACCCGGGTAGCAGCGGTCTCGCTCCCTTGGGGCGTGGTTTTGCTCAGACTTTAGAGAATTGAAGCCGCTGGGTCCTGGTTGGCCGCCTCGGGGCAGGGTGGGTCCGTTGGAGCCCAAGGAAGACTCTTAGCCACGGAGGAGGGCGCAGGCCTGAGTCCCCAGGGAGAACTCTTCCACGGGCCTGCGACCCGCCCGCCCGGTCCATCTCCATCTGGCATGGAACCGTGGCCGGCCCCGCGCCCCGGCCCCAGGTGCCCAGGTCTTCCCGGGGCACTCTGCCTCTGCGGGGGTGGGAGACCTGCTGCAAAGGATGGTCCGCGGGAAAACGCGCCGTCCTGTGCGGTGCAGGGAGGGCTTCCGGGTCCCGGGACCGAGCCCAGGGACCTTGTGAACCCCGCCTGATATCTCAAGGGTGGGGCCCGTGGCCCCGAGGGAGGCCTGTGTTGGGGGGACTGCCTGCGCATGCGCGGCCCGTGGACTTGGCCTGAAACCAGCCAACCGCTGCTCGGACAAAAGCCATCTCCTGGGGGCCTCCCCCCTGTTCTTCCATCCGTAAAGGGGGACCCCTTTACGGATGGAAGAACAGGGGGATCTTCACAGTGGTGGGGACCAGACGGAGGGGTCTGCGTGTTTCCCGCCACGTAGGCCTGTTGCTCGCACCCCGGCCCCATGTGTCCCAGCCCCATGGAGGCCGAAGGCCGCTCATCGCGGAATGCAGGTGTCCTGCCGTGATCCGGGGGTCTGGCCGGGCACTGCCCGGGTCAGAGAGAGCGCCTGGGCCCCGAAGGAGCCCCCTGGAAATCCCGGGGTCTGGACCTAGTGGCTCCTGGGGCTTCCCCAGGCTCCTGCCATGGGGCCTGGTTATGGGCAGGTGAATGCCATTTGCGGACACCATGGACAGGAGGCCGCGGATGCCTTCACGGGGAGGGGGTTGCAGCTCTGGGGGACCCGGGTAGCAGCGGTCTCGCTCCCTTGGGGCGTGGTTTTGCTCAGACTTTAGAGAGTTGAAACCGCTGGGTCCTGGTTGGCCGCCTCGGGGAGGGTGGGGCCGTTGGAGCCCAAGGAAGACTCTTAGCCACGGAGGAGGGCGCAGGCCTGAGTCCCCAGGGAGAACTCTTCCACGGGCCTGCGACCCGCCCGCCCGGTCCATCTCCATCTGGCATGGAACCGTGGCCGGCCCCGCGCCCCGGCCCCAGGTGCCCAGGTCTTCCCGGGGCACTCTGCCTCTGTGGGGGTGGGAGACCTGCTGCAAAGGATGGTCCGCGGGAAAACGCGCCGTCCTGTGCGGTGCAGGGAGGGCTTCCGGGTCCCGGGACCGAGCCCAGGGACCTTGTGAACCCCGCCTGATATCTCAAGGGTGGGGCCCGTGGCCCCGAGGGAGGCCTGAGTTGGGGGGACTGCCTGCGCATGCGCGGCCCCTGGACTTGGCCTGAAACCAGCCAGCCGCTGCTCGGACAAAAGCCATCTCCTGGGGGCCTCCCCCCTGTTCTTCCATCCGTAAAGGGGGACCCCTTTACGGATGGAAGAACAGGGGGATCTTCACAGTGGTGGGGACCAGACGGAGGGGTCTGCGTGTTTCCCGCCACGTAGGCCTGTTGCTCGCACCCCGGCCCCATGTGTCCCAGCCCCATGGAGGCCGAAGGCCGCTCATCGCGGAATGCAGGTGTCCTGCCGTGATCCGGGGGTCTGGCCGGGCACTGCCCGGGTCAGAGAGAGCGCCTGGGCCCCGAAGGAGCCCCCTGGAAATCCCGGGCCCTGGACCTAGTGGCTCCTGGGGCTTCCCCAGGCTGCTGCCATGGGGCCTGGTTCTGGGCAGGTGAATGCCATTTGCGGACACCATGGACAGGAGGCCGCGGATGCCTTCACGGGGAGGGGGTTGCAGCTCTGGGGGACCCGGGTAGCAGCGGTCTCGCTCCCTTGGGGCGTGGTTTAGCTCAGACTTTAGAGAATTGAAGCCGCTGGGTCCTGGTTGTCCGCCTCGGGGCAGGGTGTGGCCGTTGGAGCCCAAGGAAGACTCTTAGCCACGGAGGAGGGCGCAGGCCTGAGTCCCCAGGGAGAACTCTTCCACGGGCCTGCGACCCGCCCGCCCGGTCCATCTCCATCTGGCATGGAACCGTGGCCGGCCCCGCGCCCCGGCCCCAGGTGCCCAGGTCTTCCCGGGGCACTCTGCCTCTGCGGGGGTGGGAGACCTGCTGCAAAGGATGGTCCGCGGGAAAACGCGCCGTCCTGTGCGGTGCAGGGAGGGCTTCCGGGTCCCGGGACCGAGCCCAGGGACCTTGTGAACCCCGCCTGATATCTCAAGGGTGGGGCCCGTGGCCCCGAGGGAGGCCTGTGTTGGGGGGACTGCCTGCGCATGCGCGGCCCCTGGACTTGGCCTGAAACCAGCCAGCCGCTGCTCGGACAAAAGCCATCTCCTGGGGGCCTCCCCCCTGTTCTTCCATCCGTAAAGGGGGACCCCTTTACGGATGGAAGAACAGGGGGATCTTCACAGTGGTGGGGACCAGACGGAGGGGTCTGCGTGTTTCCCGCCACGTAGGCCTGTTGCTCGCACCCCGGCCCCATGTGTCCC
Organism: Desmodus rotundus; assembly: GCF_022682495.2. Classification (NCBI taxonomy): domain Eukaryota; kingdom Metazoa; phylum Chordata; class Mammalia; order Chiroptera; family Phyllostomidae; genus Desmodus; species Desmodus rotundus. The sequence continues at coordinate 171,649 of NW_026527166.1, read as the reverse complement.
AGCCCCATGGAGGCCGAAGGCCGCTCATCGCGGAATGCAGGTGTCCTGCCGTGATCCGGGGGTCTGGCCGGGCACTGCCCGGGTCAGAGAGAGCGCCTGGGCCCCGAAGGAGCCCCCTGGAAATCCCGGGCCCTGGACCTAGTGGCTCCTGGGGCTTCCCCAGGCTCCTGCCATGGGGCCTGGTTCTGGGCAGGTGAATGCCATTTGCGGACACCATGGACAGGAGGCCGCGGATGCCTTCACGGGGAGGGGGTTGCAGCTCTGGGGGACCCGGGTAGCAGCGATCTCGCTCCCTTGGGGCGTGGTTTTGCTCAGACTTTAGAGAGTTGAAACCGCTGGGTCCTGGTTGGCCGCCTCGGGGAGGGTGGGGCCGTTGGAGCCCAAGGAAGACTCTTAGCCACAGAGGAGGGAGCAGGCCTGAGTCCCCAGGGAGAACTCTTCTAGGGGCCTGCGACCCGCCCGCCCGGTCCATCTCCATCTGGCATGGAACGGTGGCCGGCCCCGCGCCCCGGCCCCAGGTGCCCAGGTCTTCCCGGGGCACTCTGCCTCTGTGGGGGTGGGAGACCTGCTGCAAAGGATGGTCCGCGGGAAAACGCGCCGTCCTGTGCGGTGCAGGGAGGGCTTCCGGGTCCCGGGACCGAGCCCAGGGACCTTGTGAACCCCGCCTGATATCTCAAGGGTGGGGCCCGTGGCCCCGAGGGAGGCCTGAGTTGGGGGGACTGCCTGCGCATGCGCGGCCCCTGGACTTGGCCTGAAACCAGCCAGCCGCTGCTCGGACAAAAGCCATCTCCTGGGGGCCTCCCCCCTGTTCTTCCATCCGTAAAGGGGGACCCCTTTACGGATGGAAGAACAGGGGGATCTTCACAGTGGTGGGGACCAGACGGAGGGGTCTGCGTGTTTCCCGCCACGTAGGCCTGTTGCTCGCACCCCGGCCCCATGTGTCCCAGCCCCATGGAGGCCGAAGGCCGCTCATCGCGGAATGCAGGTGTCCTGCCGTGATCCGGGGGTCTGGCCGGGCACTGCCCGGGTCAGAGAGAGCGCCTGGGCCCCGAAGGAGCCCCCTGGAAATCCCGGGCCCTGGACCTAGTGGCTCCTGGGGCTTCCCCAGGCTGCTGCCATGGGTCCTGGTTCTGGGCAGGTGAATGCCATTTGCGGACACCATGGACAGGAGGCCGCGGATGCCTTCACGGGGAGGGGGTTGCAGCTCTGGGGGACCCGGGTAGCAGCGGTCTCGCTCCCTTGGGGCGTGGTTTTGCTCAGACTTTAGAGAATTGAAGCCGCTGGGTCCTGGTTGGCCGCCTCGGGGCAGGGTGGGGCCGTTGGAGCCCAAGGAAGACTCTTAGCCACGGAGGAGGGCGCAGGCCTGAGTCCCCAGGGAGAACTCTTCCACGGGCCTGCGACCCGCCCGCCCGGTCCATCTCCATCTGGCATGGAACCGTGGCCGGCCCCGCGCCCCGGCCCCAGGTGCCCAGGTCTTCCCGGGGCACTCTGCCTCTGCGGGGGTGGGAGACCTGCTGCAAAGGATGGTCCGCGGGAAAACGCGCCGTCCTGTGCGGTGCAGGGAGGGCTTCCGGGTCCCGGGACCGAGCCCAGGGACCTTGTGAACCCCGCCTGATATCTCAAGGGTGGGGCCCGTGGCCCCGAGGGAGGCCTGTGTTGGGGGGACTGCCTGCGCATGCGCGGCCCGTGGACTTGGCCTGAAACCAGCCAACCGCTGCTCGGACAAAAGCCATCTCCTGGGGGCCTCCCCCCTGTTCTTCCATCCGTAAAGGGGGACCCCTTTACGGATGGAAGAACAGGGGGATCTTCACAGTGGTGGGGACCAGACGGAGGGGTCTGCGTGTTTCCCGCCACGTAGGCCTGTTGCTCGCACCCCGGCCCCATGTGTCCCAGCCCCATGGAGGCCGAAGGCCGCTCATCGCGGAATGCAGGTGTCCTGCCGTGATCCGGGGGTCTGGCCGGGCACTGCCCGGGTCAGAGAGAGCGCCTGGGCCCCGAAGGAGCCCCCTGGAAATCCCGGGCCCTGGACCTAGTGGCTCCTGGGGCTTCCCCAGGCTCCTGCCATGGGGCCTGGTTCTGGGCAGGTGAATGCCATTTGCGGACACCATGGACAGGAGGCCGCGGATGCCTTCACGGGGAGGGGGTTGCAGCTCTGGGGGACCCGGGTAGCAGCGGTCTCGCTCCCTTGGGGCGTGGTTTTGCTCAGACTTTAGAGAGTTGAAACCGCTGGGTCCTGGTTGGCCGCCTAGGGGAGGGTGGGGCCGTTGGAGCCCAAGGAAGACTCTTAGCCACAGAGGAGGGAGCAGGCCTGAGTCCCCAGGGAGAACTCTTCTAGGGGCCTGCGACCCGCCCGCCCGGTCCATCTCCATCTGGCATGGAACCGTGGCCGGCCCCGCGCCCCGGCCCCAGGTGCCCAGGTCTTCCCGGGGCACTCTGCCTCTGTGGGGGTGGGAGACCTGCTGCAAAGGATGGTCCGCGGGAAAACGCGCCGTCCTGTGCGGTGCAGGGAGGGCTTCCGGGTCCCGGGACCGAGCCCAGGGACCTTGTGAACCCCGCCTGATATCTCAAGGGTGGGGCCCGTGGCCCCGAGGGAGGCGTGTGTTGGGGGGACTGCCTGCGCATGCGCGGCCCCTGGACTTGGCCTGAAACCAGCCAGCCGCTGCTCGGACAAAAGCCATCTCCTGGGGGCCTCCCCCCTGTTCTTCCATCCGTAAAGGGGGACCCCTTTACGGATGGAAGAACAGGGGGATCTTCACAGTGGTGGGGACCAGACGGAGGGGTCTGCGTGTTTCCCGCCACGTAGGCCTGTTGCTCGCACCCCGGCCCCATGTGTCCCAGCCCCATGGAGGCCGAAGGCCGCTCATCGCGGAATGCAGGTGTCCTGCCGTGATCCGGGGGTCTGGCCGGGCACTGCCCGGGTCAGAGAGAGCGCCTGGGCCCCGAAGGAGCCCCCTGGAAATCCCGGGCCCTGGACCTAGTGGCTCCTGGGGCTTCCCCAGGCTGCTGCCATGGGGCCTGGTTCTGGGCAGGTGAATGCCATTTGCGGACACCATGGACAGGAGGCCGCGGATGCCTTCACGGGGAGGGGGTTGCAGCTCTGGGGGACCCGGGTAGCAGCGGTCTCGCTCCCTTGGGGCGTGGTTTTGCTCAGACTTTAGAGAATTGAAGCCGCTGGGTCCTGGTTGGCCGCCTCGGGGCAGGGTGGGTCCGTTGGAGCCCAAGGAAGACTCTTAGCCACGGAGGAGGGCGCAGGCCTGAGTCCCCAGGGAGAACTCTTCCACGGGCCTGCGACCCGCCCGCCCGGTCCATCTCCATCTGGCATGGAACCTTGGCCGGCATCGCGCCCTGGCCCCAGGTGCCCAGGTCTTCCCTGGGCACTCTGCCTCTGCGGGGGTGGGAGTACTGCTGAAAAGGATGGTCCGCGGGAAAACGCGCCGTCCTGTGCGGTGCAGGGAGGGCTTCCGGGTCCCGTGACCGAGCCCAGGGACCTTGTGAACCCCGCCTGATATCTCAAGGGTGGGGCCCGTGGCCCCGAGGGAGGCGTGTGTTGGGGGGACTGCCTGCGCATGCGCGGCCCCTGGACTTGGCCTGAAACCAGCCAGCCGCTGCTCGGACAAAAGCCATCTCCTGGGGGCCTCCCCCCTGTTCTTCCATCCGTAAAGGGGGACCCCTTTACGGATGGAAGAACAGGGGGATCTTCACAGTGGTGGGGACCAGACGGAGGGGTCTGCGTGTTTCCCGCCACGTAGGCCTGTTGCTCGCACCCCGGCCCCATGTGTCCCAGCCCCATGGAGGCCGAAGGCCGCTCATCGCGGAATGCAGGTGTCCTGCCGTGATCCGGGGGTCTGGCCGGGCACTGCCCGGGTCAGAGAGAGCGCCTGGGCCCCGAAGGAGCCCCCTGGAAATCCCGGGCCCTGGACCTACTGGCTCCTGGGGCTTCCCCAGGCTGCTGCCATGGGGCCTGGTTCTGGGCAGGTGAATGCCATTTGCGGACACCATGGACAGGAGGCCGCGGATGCCTTCACGGGGAGGGGGTTGCAGCTCTGGGGGACCCGGGTAGCAGCGGTCTCGCTCCCTTGGGGCGTGGTTTTGCTCAGACTTTAGAGAATTGAAGCCGCTGGGTCCTGGTTGGCCGCCTCGGGGCAGGGTGGGTCCGTTGGAGCCCAAGGAAGACTCTTAGCCACGGAGGAGGGCGCAGGCCTGAGTCCCCAGGGAGAACTCTTCCACGGGCCTGCGACCCGCCCGCCCGGTCCATCTCCATCTGGCATGGAACCGTGGCCGGCCCCGCGCCCCGGCCCCAGGTGCCCAGGTCTTCCCGGGGCACTCTGCCTCTGCGGGGGTGGGAGACCTGCTGCAAAGGATGGTCCGCGGGAAAACGCGCCGTCCTGTGCGGTGCAGGGAGGGCTTCCGGGTCCCGGGACCGAGCCCAGGGACCTTGTGAACCCCGCCTGATATCTCAAGGGTGGGGCCCGTGGCCCCGAGGGAGGCCTGTGTTGGGGGGACTGCCTGCGCATGCGCGGCCCGTGGACTTGGCCTGAAACCAGCCAACCGCTGCTCGGACAAAAGCCATCTCCTGGGGGCCTCCCCCCTGTTCTTCCATCCGTAAAGGGGGACCCCTTTACGGATGGAAGAACAGGGGGATCTTCACAGTGGTGGGGACCAGACGGAGGGGTCTGCGTGTTTCCCGCCACGTAGGCCTGTTGCTCGCACCCCGGCCCCATGTGTCCCAGCCCCATGGAGGCCGAAGGCCGCTCATCGGGGAATGCAGGTGTCCTGCCGTGATCCGGGGGTCTGGCCGGGCACTGCCCGGGTCAGAGAGAGCGCCTGGGCCCCGAAGGAGCCCCCTGGAAATCCCGGGGTCTGGACCTAGTGGCTCCTGGGGCTTCCCCAGGCTCCTGCCATGGGGCCTGGTTCTGGGCAGGTGAATGCCATTTGCGGACACCATGGACAGGAGGCCGCGGATGCCTTCACGGGGAGGGGGTTGCAGCTCTGGGGGACCCGGGTAGCAGCGGTCTCGCTCCCTTGGGGCGTGGTTTTGCTCAGACTTTAGAGAGTTGAAACCGCTGGGTCCTGGTTGGCCGCCTCGGGGAGGGTGGGGCCGTTGGAGCCCAAGGAAGACTCTTAGCCACGGAGGAGGGCGCAGGCCTGAGTCCCCAGGGAGAACTCTTCCACGGGCCTGCGACCCGCCCGCCCGGTCCATCTCCATCTGGCATGGAACCGTGGCCGGCCCCGCGCCCCGGCCCCAGGTGCCCAGGTCTTCCCGGGGCACTCTGCCTCTGTGGGGGTGGGAGACCTGCTGCAAAGGATGGTCCGCGGGAAAACGCGCCGTCCTGTGCGGTGCAGGGAGGGCTTCCGGGTCCCGGGACCGAGCCCAGGGACCTTGTGAACCCCGCCTGATATCTCAAGGGTGGGGCCCGTGGCCCCGAGGGAGGCCTGAGTTGGGGGGACTGCCTTCGCATGCGCGGCCCCTGGACTTGGCCTGAAACCAGCCAGCCGCTGCTCGGACAAAAGCCATCTCCTGGGGGCCTCCCCCCTGTTCTTCCATCCGTAAAGGGGGACCCCTTTACGGATGGAAGAACAGGGGGATCTTCACAGTGGTGGGGACCAGACGGAGGGGTCTGCGTGTTTCCCGCCACGTAGGCCTGTTGCTCGCACCCCGGCCCCATGTGTCCCAGCCCCATGGAGGCCGAAGGCCGCTCATCGCGGAATGCAGGTGTCCTGCCGTGATCCGGGGGTCTGGCCGGGCACTGCCCGGGTCAGAGAGAGCGCCTGGGCCCCGAAGGAGCCCCCTGGAAATCCCGGGCCCTGGACCTAGTGGCTCCTGGGGCTTCCCCAGGCTGCTGCCATGGGGCCTGGTTCTGGGCAGGTGAATGCCATTTGCGGACACCATGGACAGGAGGCCGCGGATGCCTTCACGGGGAGGGGGTTGCAGCTCTGGGGGACCCGGGTAGCAGCGGTCTCGCTCCCTTGGGGCGTGGTTTAGCTCAGACTTTAGAGAATTGAAGCCGCTGGGTCCTGGTTGTCCGCCTCGGGGCAGGGTGTGGCCGTTGGAGCCCAAGGAAGACTCTTAGCCACGGAGGAGGGCGCAGGCCTGAGTCCCCAGGGAGAACTCTGCCACGGGCCTGCGACCCGCCCGCCCGGTCCATCTCCATCTGGCATGGAACCGTGGCCGGCCCCGCGCCCCGGCCCCAGGTGCCCAGGTCTTCCCGGGGCACTCTGCCTCTGCGGGGGTGGGAGACCTGCTGCAAAGGATGGTCCGCGGGAAAACGCGCCGTCCTGTGCGGTGCAGGGAGGGCTTCCGGGTCCCGGGACCGAGCCCAGGGACCTTGTGAACCCCGCCTGATATCTCAAGGGTGGGGCCCGTGGCCCCGAGGGAGGCCTGTGTTGGGGGGACTGCCTGCGCATGCGCGGCCCCTGGACTTGGCCTGAAACCAGCCAGCCGCTGCTCGGACAAAAGCCATCTCCTGGGGGCCTCCCCCCTGTTCTTCCATCCGTAAAGGGGGACCCCTTTACGGATGGAAGAACAGGGGTATCTTCACAGTGGTGGGGACCAGACGGAGGGGTCTGCGTGTTTCCCGCCACGTAGGCCTGTTGCTCGCACCCCGGCCCCATGTGTCCCAGCCCCATGGAGGCCGAAGGCCGCTCATCGCGGAATGCAGGTGTCCTGCCGTGATCCGAGGGTCTGGCCGGGCACTGCCCGGGTCAGAGAGAGCGCCTGGGCCCCGAAGGAGCCCCCTGGAAATCCCGGGCCCTGGACCTAGTGGCTCCTGGGGCTTCCCCAGGCTCCTGCCATGGGGCCTGGTTCTGGGCAGGTGAATGCCATTTGCGGACACCATGGACAGGAGGCCGCGGATGCCTTCACGGGGAGGGGGTTGCAGCTCTGGGGGACCCGGGTAGCAGCGGTCTCGCTCCCTTGGGGCGTGGTTTTGCTCAGACTTTAGAGAGTTGAAACCGCTGGGTCCTGGTTGGCCGCCTCGGGGAGGGTGGGGCCGTTGGAGCCCAAGGAAGACTCTTAGCCACAGAGGAGGGAGCAGGCCTGAGTCCCCAGGGAGAACTCTTCTAGGGGCCTGCGACCCGCCCGCCCGGTCCATCTCCATCTGGCATGGAACGGTGGCCGGCCCCGCGCCCCGGCCCCAGGTGCCCAGGTCTTCCCGGGGCACTCTGCCTCTGCGGGGGTGGGAGACCTGCTGCAAAGGATGGTCCGCGGGAAAACGCGCCGTCCTGTGCGGTGCAGGGAGGGCTTCCGGGTCCCGGGACCGAGCCCAGGGACCTTGTGAACCCCGCCTTATATCTCAAGGGTGGGGCCCGTGGCCCCGAGGGAGGCCTGAGTTGGGGGGACTGCCTGCGCATGCGCGGCCCCTGGACTTGGCCTGAAACCAGCCAGCCGCTGCTCGGACAAAAGCCATCTCCTGGGGGCCTCCCCCCTGTTCTTCCATCCGTAAAGGGGGACCCCTTTACGGATGGAAGAACAGGGGGATCTTCACAGTGGTGGGGACCAGACGGAGGGGTCTGCGTGTTTCCCGCCACGTAGGCCTGTTGCTCGCACCCCGGCCCCATGTGTCCCAGCCCCATGGAGGCCGAAGGCCGCTCATCGCGGAATGCAGGTGTCCTGCCGTGATCCGGGGGTCTGGCCGGGCACTGCCCGGGTCAGAGAGAGCGCCTGGGCCCCGAAGGAGCCCCCTGGAAATCCCGGGCCCTGGACCTAGTGGCTCCTGGGGCTTCCCCAGGCTCCTGCCATGGGGCCTGGTTCTGGGCAGGTGAATGCCATTTGCGGACACCATGGACAGGAGGCCGCGGATGCCTTCACGGGGAGGGGGTTGCAGCTCTGGGGGACCCGGGTAGCAGCGGTCTCGCTCCCTTGGGGCGTGGTTTTGCTCAGACTTTAGAGAGTTGAAACCGCTGGGTCCTGGTTGGCCGCCTCGGGGAGGGTGGGGCCGTTGGAGCCCAAGGAAGACTCTTAGCCACAGAGGAGGGAGCAGGCCTGAGTCCCCAGGGAGAACTCTTCTAGGGGCCTGCGACCCGCCCGCCCGGTCCATCTCCATCTGGCATGGAACGGTGGCCGGCCCCGCGCCCCGGCCCCAGGTGCCCAGGTCTTCCCGGGGCACTCTGCCTCTGTGGGGGTGGGAGACCTGCTGCAAAGGATGGTCCGCGGGAAAACGCGCCGTCCTGTGCGGTGCAGGGAGGGCTTCCGGGTCCCGGGACCGAGCCCAGGGACCTTGTGAACCCCGCCTGATATCTCAAGGGTGGGGCCCGTGGCCCCGAGGGAGGCCTGAGTTGGAGGGACTGCCTGCGCATGCGCGGCCCCTGGACTTGGCCTGAAACCAGCCAGCCGCTGCTCGGACAAAAGCCATCTCCTGGGGGCCTCCCCCCTGTTCTTCCATCCGTAAAGGGGGACCCCTTTACGGATGGAAGAACAGGGGGATCTTCACAGTGGTGGGGACCAGACGGAGGGGTCTGCGTGTTTCCCGCCACGTAGGCCTGTTGCTCGCACCCCGGCCCCATGTGTCCCAGCCCCATGGAGGCCGAAGGCCGCTCATCGCGGAATGCAGGTGTCCTGCCGTGATCCGGGGGTCTGGCCGGGCACTGCCCGGGTCAGAGAGAGCGCCTGGGCCCCGAAGGAGCCCCCTGGAAATCCCGGGCCCTGGACCTAGTGGCTCCTGGGGCTTCCCCAGGCTGCTGCCATGGGTCCTGGTTCTGGGCAGGTGAATGCCATTTGCGGACACCATGGACAGGAGGCCGCGGATGCCTTCACGGGGAGGGGGTTGCAGCTCTGGGGGACCCGGGTAGCAGCGGTCTCGCTCCCTTGGGGCGTGGTTTTGCTCAGACTTTAGAGAATTGAAGCCGCTGGGTCCTGGTTGGCCGCCTCGGGGCAGGGTGGGGCCGTTGGAGCCCAAGGAAGACTCTTAGCCACGGAGGAGGGCGCAGGCCTGAGTCCCCAGGGAGAACTCTTCGACGGGCCTGCGACCCGCCCGCCCGGTCCATCTCCATCTGGCATGGAACCGTGGCCGGCCCCGCGCCCCGGCCCCAGGTGCCCAGGTCTTCCCGGGGCACTCTGCCTCTGCGGGGGTGGGAGACCTGCTGCAAAGGATGGTCCGCGGGAAAACGCGCCGTCCTGTGCGGTGCAGGGAGGGCTTCCGGGTCCCGGGACCGAGCCCAGGGACCTTGTGAACCCCGCCTGATATCTCAAGGGTGGGGCCCGTGGCCCCGAGGGAGGCCTGTGTTGGGGGGACTGCCTGCGCATGCGCGGCCCGTGGACTTGGCCTGAAACCAGCCAACCGCTGCTCGGACAAAAGCCATCTCCTGGGGGCCTCCCCCCTGTTCTTCCATCCGTAAAGGAGGACCCCTTTACGGATGGAAGAACAGGGGGATCTTCACAGTGGTGGGGACCAGACGGAGGGGTCTGCGTGTTTCCCGCCACGTAGGCCTGTTGCTCGCACCCCGGCCCCATGTGTCCCAGCCCCATGGAGGCCGAAGGCCGCTCATCGCGGAATGCAGGTGTCCTGCCGTGATCCGGGGGTCTGGCCGGGCACTGCCCGGGTCAGAGAGAGCGCCTGGGCCCCGAAGGAGCCCCCTGGAAATCCCGGGGTCTGGACCTAGTGGCTCCTGGGGCTTCCCCAGGCTCCTGCCATGGGGCCTGGTTCTGGGCAGGTGAATGCCATTTGCGGACACCATGGACAGGAGGCCGCGGATGCCTTCACGGGGAGGGGGTTGCAGCTCTGGGGGACCCGGGTAGCAGCGGTCTCGCTCCCTTGGGGCGTGGTTTTGCTCAGACTTTAGAGAGTTGAAACCGCTGGGTCCTGGTTGGCCGCCTCGGGGAGGGTGGGGCCGTTGGAGCCCAAGGAAGACTCTTAGCCACGGAGGAGGGCGCAGGCCTGAGTCCCCAGGGAGAACTCTTCCACGGGCCTGCGACCCGCCCGCCCGGTCCATCTCCATCTGGCATGGAACCGTGGCCGGCCCCGCGCCCCGGCCCCAGGTGCCCAGGTCTTCCCGGGGCACTCTGCCTCTGTGGGGGTGGGAGACCTGCTGCAAAGGATGGTCCGCGGGAAAACGCGCCGTCCTGTGCGGTGCAGGGAGGGCTTCCGGGTCCCGGGACCGAGCCCAGGGACCTTGTGAACCCCGCCTGATATCTCAAGGGTGGGGCCCGTGGCCCCGAGGGAGGCCTGAGTTGGGGGGACTGCCTGCGCATGCGCGGCCCCTGGACCTGGCCTGAAACCAGCCAGCCGCTGCTCGGACAAAAGCCATCTCCTGGGGGCCTCCCCCCTGTTCTTCCATCCGTAAAGGGGGACCCCTTTACGGATGGAAGAACTGGGGGATCTTCACAGTGGTGGGGACCAGACGGAGGGGTCTGCGTGTTTCCCGCCACGTAGGCCTGTTGCTCGCACCCCGGCCCCATGTGTCCCAGCCCCATGGAGGCCGAAGGCCGCTCATCGCGGAATGCAGGTGTCCTGCCGTGATCCGGGGGTCTGGCCGGGCACTGCCCGGGTCAGAGAGAGCGCCTGGGCCCCGAAGGAGCCCCCTGGAAATCCCGGGCCCTGGACCTAGTGGCTCCTGGGGCTTCCCCAGGCTCCTGCCATGGGGCCTGGTTCTGGGCAGGTGAATGCCATTTGCGGACACCATGGACAGGAGGCCGCGGATGCCTTCACGGGGAGGGGGTTGCAGCTCTGGGGGACCCGGGTAGCAGCGGTCTCGCTCCCTTGGGGCGTGGTTTTGCTCAGACTTTAGAGAGTTGAAACCGCTGGGTCCTGGTTGGCCGCCTAGGGGAGGGTGGGGCCGTTGGAGCCCAAGGAAGACTCTTAGCCACAGAGGAGGGAGCAGGCCTGAGTCCCCAGGGAGAACTCTTCTAGGGGCCTGCGACCCGCCCGCCCGGTCCATCTCCATCTGGCATGGAACCGTGGCCGGCCCCGCGCCCCGGCCCCAGGTGCCCAGGTCTTCCCGGGGCACTCTGCCTCTGTGGGGGTGGGAGACCTGCTGCAAAGGATGGTCCGCGGGAAAACGCGCCGTCCTGTGCGGTGCAGGGAGGGCTTCCGGGTCCCGGGACCGAGCCCAGGGACCTTGTGAACCCCGCCTGATATCTCAAGGGTGGGGCCCGTGGCCCCGAGGGAGGCGTGTGTTGGGGGGACTGCCTGCGCATGCGCGGCCCCTGGACTTGGCCTGAAACCAGCCAGCCGCTGCTCGGACAAAAGCCATCTCCTGGGGGCCTCCCCCCTGTTCTTCCATCCGTAAAGGGGGACCCCTTTACGGATGGAAGAACAGGGGGATCTTCACAGTGGTGGGGACCAGACGGAGGGGTCTGCGTGTTTCCCGCCACGTAGGCCTGTTGCTCGCACCCCGGCCCCATGTGTCCCAGCCCCATGGAGGCCGAAGGCCGCTCATCGCGGAATGCAGGTGTCCTGCCGTGATCCGGGGGTCTGGCCGGGCACTGCCCGGGTCAGAGAGAGCGCCTGGGCCCCGAAGGAGCCCCCTGGAAATCCCGGGGTCTGGACCTAGTGGCTCCTGGGGCTTCCCCAGGCTCCTGCCATGGGGCCTGGTTCTGGGCAGGTGAATGCCATTTGCGGACACCATGGACAGGAGGCCGCGGATGCCTTCACGGGGAGGGGGTTGCAGCTCTGGGGGACCCGGGTAGCAGCGGTCTCGCTCCCTTGGGGCGTGGTTTTGCTCAGACTTTAGAGAATTGAAGCCGCTGGGTCCTGGTTGGCCGCCTCGGGGCAGGGTGGGTCCGTTGGAGCCCAAGGAAGACTCTTAGCCACGGAGGAGGGCGCAGGCCTGAGTCCCCAGGGAGAACTCTTCCACGGGCCTGCGACCCGCCCGCCCGGTCCATCTCCATCTGGCATGGAACCGTGGCCGGCCCCGCGCCCCGGCCCCAGGTGCCCAGGTCTTCCCGGGGCACTCTGCCTCTGCGGGGGTGGGAGACCTGCTGCAAAGGATGGTCCGCGGGAAAACGCGCCGTCCTGTGCGGTGCAGGGAGGGCTTCCGGGTCCCGGGACCGAGCCCAGGGACCTTGTGAACCCCGCCTGATATCTCAAGGGTGGGGCCCGTGGCCCCGAGGGAGGCCTGTGTTGGGGGGACTGCCTGCGCATGCGCGGCCCGTGGACTTGGCCTGAAACCAGCCAACCGCTGCTCGGACAAAAGCCATCTCCTGGGGGCCTCCCCCCTGTTCTTCCATCCGTAAAGGGGGACCCCTTTACGGATGGAAGAACAGGGGGATCTTCACAGTGGTGGGGACCAGACGGAGGGGTCTGCGTGTTTCCCGCCACGTAGGCCTGTTGCTCGCACCCCGGCCCCATGTGTCCCAGCCCCATGGAGGCCGAAGGCCGCTCATCGCGGAATGCAGGTGTCCTGCCGTGATCCGGGGGTCTGGCCGGGCACTGCCCGGGTCAGAGAGAGCGCCTGGGCCCCGAAGGAGCCCCCTGGAAATCCCGGGGTCTGGACCTAGTGGCTCCTGGGGCTTCCCCAGGCTCCTGCCATGGGGCCTGGTTCTGGGCAGGTGAATGCCATTTGCGGACACCATGGACAGGAGGCCGCGGATGCCTTCACGGGGAGGGGGTTGCAGCTCTGGGGGACCCGGGTAGCAGCGGTCTCGCTCCCTTGGGGCGTGGTTTAGCTCAGACTTTAGAGAATTGAAGCCGCTGGGTCCTGGTTGTCCGCCTCGGGGCAGGGTGTGGCCGTTGGAGCCCAAGGAAGACTCTTAGCCACGGAGGAGGGCGCAGGCCTGAGTCCCCAGGGAGAACTCTTCTAGGGGCCTGCGACCCGCCCGCCCGGTCCATCTCCATCTGGCATGGAACGGTGGCCGGCCCCGCGCCCCGGCCCCAGGTGCCCAGGTCTTCCCGGGGCACTCTGCCTCTGCGGGGGTGGGAGACCTGCTGCAAAGGATGGTCCGCGGGAAAACGCGCCGTCCTGTGCGGTGCAGGGAGGGCTTCCGGGTCCCGGGACCGAGCCCAGGGACCTTGTGAACCCCGCCTGATATCTCAAGGGTGGGGCCCGTGGCCCCGAGGGAGGCCTGAGTTGGGGGGACTGCCTGCGCATGCGCGGCCCCTGGACTTGGCCTGAAACCAGCCAGCCGCTGCTCGGACAAAAGCCATCTCCTGGGGGCCTCCCCCCTGTTCTTCCATCCGTAAAGGGGGACCCCTTTACGGATGGAAGAACAGGGGGATCTTCACAGTGGTGGGGACCAGACGGAGGGGTCTGCGTGTTTCCCGCCACGTAGGCCTGTTGCTCGCACCCCGGCCCCATGTGTCCCAGCCCCATGGAGGCCGAAGGCCGCTCATCGCGGAATGCAGGTGTCCTGCCGTGATCCGGGGGTCTGGCCGGGCACTGCCCGGGTCAGAGAGAGCGCCTGGGCCCCGAAGGAGCCCCCTGGAAATCCCGGGCCCTGGACCTAGTGGCTCCTGGGGCTTCCCCAGGCTCCTGCCATGGGGCCTGGTTCTGGGCAGGTGAATGCCATTTGCGGACACCATGGACAGGAGGCCGCGGATGCCTTCACGGGGAGGGGGTTGCAGCTCTGGGGGACCCGGGTAGCAGCGGTCTCGCTCCCTTGGGGCGTGGTTTTGCTCAGACTTTAGAGAGTTGAAACCGCTGGGTCCTGGTTGGCCGCCTCGGGGAGGGTGGGGCCGTTGGAGCCCAAGGAAGACTCTTAGCCACAGAGGAGGGAGCAGGCCTGAGTCCCCAGGGAGAACTCTTCTAGGGGCCTGCGACCCGCCCGCCCGGTCCATCTCCATCTGGCATGGAACGGTGGCCGGCCCCGCGCCCCGGCCCCAGGTGCCCAGGTCTTCCCGGGGCACTCTGCCTCTGTGGGGGTGGGAGACCTGCTGCAAAGGATGGTCCGCGGGAAAACGCGCCGTCCTGTGCGGTGCAGGGAGGGCTTCCGGGTCCCGGGACCGAGCCCAGGGACCTTGTGAACCCCGCCTGATATCTCAAGGGTGGGGCCCGTGGCCCCGAGGGAGGCCTGAGTTGGAGGGACTGCCTGCGCATGCGCGGCCCCTGGACTTGGCCTGAAACCAGCCAGCCGCTGCTCGGACAAAAGCCATCTCCTGGGGGCCTCCCCCCTGTTCTTCCATCCGTAAAGGGGGACCCCTTTACGGATGGAAGAACAGGGGGATCTTCACAGTGGTGGGGACCAGACGGAGGGGTCTGCGTGTTTCCCGCCACGTAGGCCTGTTGCTCGCACCCCGGCCCCATGTGTCCCAGCCCCATGGAGGCCGAAGGCCGCTCATCGCGGAATGCAGGTGTCCTGCCGTGATCCGGGGGTCTGGCCGGGCACTGCCCGGGTCAGAGAGAGCGCCTGGGCCCCGAAGGAGCCCCCTGGAAATCCCGGGCCCTGGACCTAGTGGCTCCTGGGGCTTCCCCAGGCTGCTGCCATGGGTCCTGGTTCTGGGCAGGTGAATGCCATTTGCGGACACCATGGACAGGAGGCCGCGGATGCCTTCACGGGGAGGGGGTTGCAGCTCTGGGGGACCCGGGTAGCAGCGGTCTCGCTCCCTTGGGGCGTGGTTTTGCTCAGACTTTAGAGAATTGAAGCCGCTGGGTCCTGGTTGGCCGCCTCGGGGCAGGGTGGGGCCGTTGGAGCCCAAGGAAGACTCTTAGCCACGGAGGAGGGCGCAGGCCTGAGTCCCCAGGGAGAACTCTTCGACGGGCCTGCGACCCGCCCGCCCGGTCCATCTCCATCTGGCATGGAACCGTGGCCGGCCCCGCGCCCCGGCCCCAGGTGCCCAGGTCTTCCCGGGGCACTCTGCCTCTGCGGGGGTGGGAGACCTGCTGCAAAGGATGGTCCGCGGGAAAACGCGCCGTCCTGTGCGGTGCAGGGAGGGCTTCCGGGTCCCGGGACCGAGCCCAGGGACCTTGTGAACCCCGCCTGATATCTCAAGGGTGGGGCCCGTGGCCCCGAGGGAGGCCTGTGTTGGGGGGACTGCCTGCGCATGCGCGGCCCGTGGACTTGGCCTGAAACCAGCCAACCGCTGCTCGGACAAAAGCCATCTCCTGGGGGCCTCCCCCCTGTTCTTCCATCCGTAAAGGAGGACCCCTTTACGGATGGAAGAACAGGGGGATCTTCACAGTGGTGGGGACCAGACGGAGGGGTCTGCGTGTTTCCCGCCACGTAGGCCTGTTGCTCGCACCCCGGCCCCATGTGTCCCAGCCCCATGGAGGCCGAAGGCCGCTCATCGCGGAATGCAGGTGTCCTGCCGTGATCCGGGGGTCTGGCCGGGCACTGCCCGGGTCAGAGAGAGCGCCTGGGCCCCGAAGGAGCCCCCTGGAAATCCCGGGGTCTGGACCTAGTGGCTCCTGGGGCTTCCCCAGGCTCCTGCCATGGGGCCTGGTTCTGGGCAGGTGAATGCCATTTGCGGACACCATGGACAGGAGGCCGCGGATGCCTTCACGGGGAGGGGGTTGCAGCTCTGGGGGACCCGGGTAGCAGCGGTCTCGCTCCCTTGGGGCGTGGTTTTGCTCAGACTTTAGAGAGTTGAAACCGCTGGGTCCTGGTTGGCCGCCTCGGGGAGGGTGGGGCCGTTGGAGCCCAAGGAAGACTCTTAGCCACGGAGGAGGGCGCAGGCCTGAGTCCCCAGGGAGAACTCTTCCACGGGCCTGCGACCCGCCCGCCCGGTCCATCTCCATCTGGCATGGAACCGTGGCCGGCCCCGCGCCCCGGCCCCAGGTGCCCAGGTCTTCCCGGGGCACTCTGCCTCTGTGGGGGTGGGAGACCTGCTGCAAAGGATGGTCCGCGGGAAAACGCGCCGTCCTGTGCGGTGCAGGGAGGGCTTCCGGGTCCCGGGACCGAGCCCAGGGACCTTGTGAACCCCGCCTGATATCTCAAGGGTGGGGCCCGTGGCCCCGAGGGAGGCCTGAGTTGGGGGGACTGCCTGCGCATGCGCGGCCCCTGGACCTGGCCTGAAACCAGCCAGCCGCTGCTCGGACAAAAGCCATCTCCTGGGGGCCTCCCCCCTGTTCTTCCATCCGTAAAGGGGGACCCCTTTACGGATGGAAGAACTGGGGGATCTTCACAGTGGTGGGGACCAGACGGAGGGGTCTGCGTGTTTCCCGCCACGTAGGCCTGTTGCTCGCACCCCGGCCCCATGTGTCCCAGCCCCATGGAGGCCGAAGGCCGCTCATCGCGGAATGCAGGTGTCCTGCCGTGATCCGGGGGTCTGGCCGGGCACTGCCCGGGTCAGAGAGAGCGCCTGGGCCCCGAAGGAGCCCCCTGGAAATCCCGGGCCCTGGACCTAGTGGCTCCTGGGGCTTCCCCAGGCTCCTGCCATGGGGCCTGGTTCTGGGCAGGTGAATGCCATTTGCGGACACCATGGACAGGAGGCCGCGGATGCCTTCACGGGGAGGGGGTTGCAGCTCTGGGGGACCCGGGTAGCAGCGGTCTCGCTCCCTTGGGGCGTGGTTTTGCTCAGACTTTAGAGAGTTGAAACCGCTGGGTCCTGGTTGGCCGCCTAGGGGAGGGTGGGGCCGTTGGAGCCCAAGGAAGACTCTTAGCCACAGAGGAGGGAGCAGGCCTGAGTCCCCAGGGAGAACTCTTCTAGGGGCCTGCGACCCGCCCGCCCGGTCCATCTCCATCTGGCATGGAACCGTGGCCGGCCCCGCGCCCCGGCCCCAGGTGCCCAGGTCTTCCCGGGGCACTCTGCCTCTGTGGGGGTGGGAGACCTGCTGCAAAGGATGGTCCGCGGGAAAACGCGCCGTCCTGTGCGGTGCAGGGAGGGCTTCCGGGTCCCGGGACCGAGCCCAGGGACCTTGTGAACCCCGCCTGATATCTCAAGGGTGGGGCCCGTGGCCCCGAGGGAGGCGTGTGTTGGGGGGACTGCCTGCGCATGCGCGGCCCCTGGACTTGGCCTGAAACCAGCCAGCCGCTGCTCGGACAAAAGCCATCTCCTGGGGGCCTCCCCCCTGTTCTTCCATCCGTAAAGGGGGACCCCTTTACGGATGGAAGAACAGGGGGATCTTCACAGTGGTGGGGACCAGACGGAGGGGTCTGCGTGTTTCCCGCCACGTAGGCCTGTTGCTCGCACCCCGGCCCCATGTGTCCCAGCCCCATGGAGGCCGAAGGCCGCTCATCGCGGAATGCAGGTGTCCTGCCGTGATCCGGGGGTCTGGCCGGGCACTGCCCGGGTCAGAGAGAGCGCCTGGGCCCCGAAGGAGCCCCCTGGAAATCCCGGGGTCTGGACCTAGTGGCTCCTGGGGCTTCCCCAGGCTCCTGCCATGGGGCCTGGTTCTGGGCAGGTGAATGCCATTTGCGGACACCATGGACAGGAGGCCGCGGATGCCTTCACGGGGAGGGGGTTGCAGCTCTGGGGGACCCGGGTAGCAGCGGTCTCGCTCCCTTGGGGCGTGGTTTTGCTCAGACTTTAGAGAATTGAAGCCGCTGGGTCCTGGTTGGCCGCCTCGGGGCAGGGTGGGTCCGTTGGAGCCCAAGGAAGACTCTTAGCCACGGAGGAGGGCGCAGGCCTGAGTCCCCAGGGAGAACTCTTCCACGGGCCTGCGACCCGCCCGCCCGGTCCATCTCCATCTGGCATGGAACCGTGGCCGGCCCCGCGCCCCGGCCCCAGGTGCCCAGGTCTTCCCGGGGCACTCTGCCTCTGCGGGGGTGGGAGACCTGCTGCAAAGGATGGTCCGCGGGAAAACGCGCCGTCCTGTGCGGTGCAGGGAGGGCTTCCGGGTCCCGGGACCGAGCCCAGGGACCTTGTGAACCCCGCCTGATATCTCAAGGGTGGGGCCCGTGGCCCCGAGGGAGGCCTGTGTTGGGGGGACTGCCTGCGCATGCGCGGCCCGTGGACTTGGCCTGAAACCAGCCAACCGCTGCTCGGACAAAAGCCATCTCCTGGGGGCCTCCCCCCTGTTCTTCCATCCGTAAAGGGGGACCCCTTTACGGATGGAAGAACAGGGGGATCTTCACAGTGGTGGGGACCAGACGGAGGGGTCTGCGTGTTTCCCGCCACGTAGGCCTGTTGCTCGCACCCCGGCCCCATGTGTCCCAGCCCCATGGAGGCCGAAGGCCGCTCATCGCGGAATGCAGGTGTCCTGCCGTGATCCGGGGGTCTGGCCGGGCACTGCCCGGGTCAGAGAGAGCGCCTGGGCCCCGAAGGAGCCCCCTGGAAATCCCGGGGTCTGGACCTAGTGGCTCCTGGGGCTTCCCCAGGCTCCTGCCATGGGGCCTGGTTCTGGGCAGGTGAATGCCATTTGCGGACACCATGGACAGGAGGCCGCGGATGCCTTCACGGGGAGGGGGTTGCAGCTCTGGGGGACCCGGGTAGCAGCGGTCTCGCTCCCTTGGGGCGTGGTTTAGCTCAGACTTTAGAGAATTGAAGCCGCTGGGTCCTGGTTGTCCGCCTCGGGGCAGGGTGTGGCCGTTGGAGCCCAAGGAAGACTCTTAGCCACGGAGGAGGGCGCAGGCCTGAGTCCCCAGGGAGAACTCTTCCACGGGCCTGCGACCCGCCCGCCCGGTCCATCTCCATCTGGCATGGAACCGTGGCCGGCCCCGCGACCCGGCCCCAGGTGCCCAGGTCTTCCCGGGGCACTCTGCCTCTGCGGGGGTGGGAGACCTGCTGCAAAGGATGGTCCGCGGGAAAACGCGCCGTCCTGTGCGGTGCAGGGAGGGCTTCCGGGACCCGCGACCGAGCCCAGGGACCTTGTGAACCCCGCCTGATATCTCAAGGGTGGGGCCCGGGGCCCCGAGGGAGGCCTGTGTTGGGGGGACTGCCTGCGCATGCGCGGCCCCTGGACTTGGCCTGAAACCAGCCAGCCGCTGCTCGGACAAAAGCCATCTCCTGGGGGCCTCCCCCCTGTTCTTCCATCCGTAAAGGAGGACCCCTTTACGGATGGAAGAACAGGGGGATCTTCACAGTGGTGGGGACCAGACGGAGGGGTCTGCGTGTTTCCCGCCACGTAGGCCTGTTGCTCGCACCCCGGCCCCATGTGTCCCAGCCCCATGGAGGCCGAAGGCCGCTCATCGCGGAATGCAGGTGTCCTGCCGTGATCCGGGGGTCTGGCCGGGCACTGCCCGGGTCAGAGAGAGCGCCTGGGCCCCGAAGGAGCCCCCTGGAAATCCCGGGGTCTGGACCTAGTGGCTCCTGGGGCTTCCCCAGGCTCCTGCCATGGGGCCTGGTTCTGGGCAGGTGAATGCCATTTGCGGACACCATGGACAGGAGGCCGCGGATGCCTTCACGGGGAGGGGGTTGCAGCTCTGGGGGACCCGGGTAGCAGCGGTCTCGCTCCCTTGGGGCGTGGTTTTGCTCAGACTTTAGAGAGTTGAAACCGCTGGGTCCTGGTTGGCCGCCTCGGGGAGGGTGGGGCCGTTGGAGCCCAAGGAAGACTCTTAGCCACAGAGGAGGGAGCAGGCCTGAGTCCCCAGGGAGAACTCTTCTAGGGGCCTGCGACCCGCCCGTCCGGTCCATCTCCATCTGGCATGGAACGGTGGCCGGCCCCGCGCCCCGGCCCCAGGTGCCCAGGTCTTCCCGGGGCCCTCTGCCTCTGCGGGGGTGGGAGACCTGCTGCAAAGGATGGTCCGCGGGAAAACGCGCCGTCCTGTGCGGTGCAGGGAGGGCTTCCGGGTCCCGGGACCGAGCCCAGGGACCTTGTGAACCCCGCCTGATATCTCAAGGGTGGGGCCCGTGGCCCCGAGGGAGGCCTGAGTTGGGGGGACTGCCTGCGCATGCGCGGCCCCTGGACCTGGCCTGAAACCAGCCAGCCGCTGCTCGGACAAAAGCCATCTCCTGGGGTCCTCCCCCCTGTTCTTCCATCCGTAAAGGGGGACCCCTTTACGGATGGAAGAACTGGGGGATCTTCACAGTGGTGGGGACCAGACGGAGGGGTCTGCGTGTTTCCCGCCACGTAGGCCTGTTGCTCGCACCCCGGCCCCATGTGTCCCAGCCCCATGGAGGCCGAAGGCCGCTCATCGCGGAATGCAGGTGTCCTGCCGTGATCCGGGGGTCTGGCCGGGCACTGCCCGGGTCAGAGAGAGCGCCTGGGCCCCGAAGGAGCCCCCTGGAAATCCCGGGCCCTGGACCTAGTGGCTCCTGGGGCTTCCCCAGGCTCCTGCCATGGGGCCTGGTTCTGGGCAGGTGAATGCCATTTGCGGACACCATGGACAGGAGGCCGCGGATGCCTTCACGGGGAGGGGGTTGCAGCTCTGGGGGACCCGGGTAGCAGCGGTCTCGCTCCCTTGGGGCGTGGTTTTGCTCAGACTTTAGAGAGTTGAAACCGCTGGGTCCTGGTTGGCCGCCTAGGGGAGGGTGGGGCCGTTGGAGCCCAAGGAAGACTCTTAGCCACAGAGGAGGGAGCAGGCCTGAGTCCCCAGGGAGAACTCTTCTAGGGGCCTGCGACCCGCCCGCCCGGTCCATCTCCATCTGGCATGGAACCGTGGCCGGCCCCGCGCCCCGGCCCCAGGTGCCCAGGTCTTCCCGGGGCACTCTGCCTCTGTGGGGGTGGGAGACCTGCTGCAAAGGATGGTCCGCGGGAAAACGCGCCGTCCTGTGCGGTGCAGGGAGGGCTTCCGGGTCCCGGGACCGAGCCCAGGGACCTTGTGAACCCCGCCTGATATCTCAAGGGTGGGGCCTGTGGCCCCGAGGGAGGCGTGTGTTGGGGGGACTGCCTGCGCATGCGCGGCCCCTGGACTTGGCCTGAAACCAGCCAGCCGCTGCTCGGACAAAAGCCATCTCCTGGGGGCCTCCCCCCTGTTCTTCCATCCG
Source organism: Desmodus rotundus (assembly GCF_022682495.2). NCBI lineage: Eukaryota > Metazoa > Chordata > Mammalia > Chiroptera > Phyllostomidae > Desmodus > Desmodus rotundus. The sequence goes on along the minus strand of NW_026527166.1, from coordinate 150,974 downwards.
TAAAGGGGGACCCCTTTACGGATGGAAGAACAGGGGGATCTTCACAGTGGTGGGGACCAGACGGAGGGGTCTGCGTGTTTCCCGCCACGTAGGCCTGTTGCTCGCACCCCGGCCCCATGTGTCCCAGCCCCATGGAGGCCGAAGGCCGCTCATCGCGGAATGCAGGTGTCCTGCCGTGATCCGGGGGTCTGGCCGGGCACTGCCCGGGTCAGAGAGAGCGCCTGGGCCCCGAAGGAGCCCCCTGGAAATCCCGGGGTCTGGACCTAGTGGCTCCTGGGGCTTCCCCAGGCTCCTGCCATGGGGCCTGGTTCTGGGCAGGTGAATGCCATTTGCGGACACCATGGACAGGAGGCCGCGGATGCCTTCACGGGGAGGGGGTTGCAGCTCTGGGGGACCCGGGTAGCAGCGGTCTCGCTCCCTTGGGGCGTGGTTTTGCTCAGACTTTAGAGAATTGAAGCCGCTGGGTCCTGGTTGGCCGCCTCGGGGCAGGGTGGGTCCGTTGGAGCCCAAGGAAGACTCTTAGCCACGGAGGAGGGCGCAGGCCTGAGTCCCCAGGGAGAACTCTTCCACGGGCCTGCGACCCGCCCGCCCGGTCCATCTCCATCTGGCATGGAACCGTGGCCGGCCCCGCGCCCCGGCCCCAGGTGCCCAGGTCTTCCCGGGGCACTCTGCCTCTGCGGGGGTGGGAGACCTGCTGCAAAGGATGGTCCGCGGGAAAACGCGCCGTCCTGTGCGGTGCAGGGAGGGCTTCCGGGTCCCGGGACCGAGCCCAGGGACCTTGTGAACCCCGCCTGATATCTCAAGGGTGGGGCCCGTGGCCCCGAGGGAGGCCTGTGTTGGGGGGACTGCCTGCGCATGCGCGGCCCGTGGACTTGGCCTGAAACCAGCCAACCGCTGCTCGGACAAAAGCCATCTCCTGGGGGCCTCCCCCCTGTTCTTCCATCCGTAAAGGGGGACCCCTTTACGGATGGAAGAACAGGGGGATCTTCACAGTGGTGGGGACCAGACGGAGGGGTCTGCGTGTTTCCCGCCACGTAGGCCTGTTGCTCGCACCCCGGCCCCATGTGTCCCAGCCCCATGGAGGCCGAAGGCCGCTCATCGCGGAATGCAGGTGTCCTGCCGTGATCCGGGGGTCTGGCCGGGCACTGCCCGGGTCAGAGAGAGCGCCTGGGCCCCGAAGGAGCCCCCTGGAAATCCCGGGGTCTGGACCTAGTGGCTCCTGGGGCTTCCCCAGGCTCCTGCCATGGGGCCTGGTTCTGGGCAGGTGAATGCCATTTGCGGACACCATGGACAGGAGGCCGCGGATGCCTTCACGGGGAGGGGGTTGCAGCTCTGGGGGACCCGGGTAGCAGCGGTCTCGCTCCCTTGGGGCGTGGTTTAGCTCAGACTTTAGAGAATTGAAGCCGCTGGGTCCTGGTTGTCCGCCTCGGGGCAGGGTGTGGCCGTTGGAGCCCAAGGAAGACTCTTAGCCACGGAGGAGGGCGCAGGCCTGAGTCCCCAGGGAGAACAATTCCACGGGCCTGCGACCCGCCCGCCCGGTCCATCTCCATCTGGCATGGAACCGTGGCCGGCCCCGCGACCCGGCCCCAGGTGCCCAGGTCTTCCCGGGGCACTCTGCCTCTGCGGGGGTGGGAGACCTGCTGCAAAGGATGGTCCGCGGGAAAACGCGCCGTCCTGTGCGGTGCAGGGAGGGCTTCCGGGACCCGCGACCGAGCCCAGGGACCTTGTGAACCCCGCCTGATATCTCAAGGGTGGGGCCCGGGGCCCCGAGGGAGGCCTGTGTTGGGGGGACTGCCTGCGCATGCGCGGCCCCTGGACTTGGCCTGAAACCAGCCAGCCGCTGCTCGGACAAAAGCCATCTCCTGGGGGCCTCCCCCCTGTTCTTCCATCCGTAAAGGAGGACCCCTTTACGGATGGAAGAACAGGGGGATCTTCACAGTGGTGGGGACCAGACGGAGGGGTCTGCGTGTTTCCCGCCACGTAGGCCTGTTGCTCGCACCCCGGCCCCATGTGTCCCAGCCCCATGGAGGCCGAAGGCCGCTCATCGCGGAATGCAGGTGTCCTGCCGTGATCCGGGGGTCTGGCCGGGCACTGCCCGGGTCAGAGAGAGCGCCTGGGCCCCGAAGGAGCCCCCTGGAAATCCCGGGGTCTGGACCTAGTGGCTCCTGGGGCTTCCCCAGGCTCCTGCCATGGGGCCTGGTTCTGGGCAGGTGAATGCCATTTGCGGACACCATGGACAGGAGGCCGCGGATGCCTTCACGGGGAGGGGGTTGCAGCTCTGGGGGACCCGGGTAGCAGCGGTCTCGCTCCCTTGGGGCGTGGTTTTGCTCAGACTTTAGAGAGTTGAAACCGCTGGGTCCTGGTTGGCCGCCTCGGGGAGGGTGGGGCCGTTGGAGCCCAAGGAAGACTCTTAGCCACAGAGGAGGGAGCAGGCCTGAGTCCCCAGGGAGAACTCTTCTAGGGGCCTGCGACCCGCCCGTCCGGTCCATCTCCATCTGGCATGGAACGGTGGCCGGCCCCGCGCCCCGGCCCCAGGTGCCCAGGTCTTCCCGGGGCCCTCTGCCTCTGCGGGGGTGGGAGACCTGCTGCAAAGGATGGTCCGCGGGAAAACGCGCCGTCCTGTGCGGTGCAGGGAGGGCTTCCGGGTCCCGGGACCGAGCCCAGGGACCTTGTGAACCCCGCCTGATATCTCAAGGGTGGGGCCCGTGGCCCCGAGGGAGGCCTGAGTTGGGGGGACTGCCTGCGCATGCGCGGCCCCTGGACTTGGCCTGAAACCAGCCAGTCGCTGCTCGGACAAAAGCCATCTCCTGGGGGCCTCCCCCCTGTTCTTCCATCCGTAAAGGGGGACCCCTTTACGGATGGAAGAACAGGGGGATCTTCACAGTGGTGGGGACCAGACGGAGGGGTCTGCGTGTTTCCCGCCACGTAGGCCTGTTGCTCGCACCCCGGCCCCATGTGTCCCAGCCCCATGGAGGCCGAAGGCCGCTCATCGCGGAATGCAGGTGTCCTGCCGTGATCCGGGGGTCTGGCGGGGCACTGCCCGGGTCAGAGAGAGCGCCTGGGCCCCGAAGGAGCCCCCTGGAAATCCCGGGCCCTGGACCTAGTGGCTCCTGGGGCTTCCCCAGGCTCCTGCCATGGGGCCTGGTTCTGGGCAGGTGAATGCCATTTGCGGACACCATGGACAGGAGGCCGCGGATGCCTTCACGGGGAGGGGGTTGCAGCTCTGGGGGACCCGGGTAGCAGTGGTCTCGCTCCCTTGGGGCGTGGTTTTGCTCAGACTTTAGAGAGTTGAAACCGCTGGGTCCTGGTTGGCCGCCTCGGGGAGGGTGGGGCCGTTGGAGCCCAAGGAAGACTCTTAGCCACGGAGGAGGGCGCAGGCCTGAGTCCCCAGGGAGAACTCTTCCACGGGCCTGCGACCCGCCCGCCCGGTCCATCTCCATCTGGCATGGAACCTTGGCCGGCCCCCCGCCCTGGCCCCAGGTGCCCAGGTCTTCCCTGGGCACTCTGCCTCTGCGGGGGTGGGAGTACTGCTGAAAAGGATGGTCCGCGGGAAAACGCGCCGTCCTGTGCGGTGCAGGGAGGGCTTCCGGGTCCCGGGACCGAGCCCAGGGACCTTGTGAACCCCGCCTGATATCTCAAGGGTGGGGCCCGTGGCCCCGAGGGAGGCCTGAGTTGGGGGGACTGCCTGCGCATGCGCGGCCCCTGGACTTGGCCTGAAACCAGCCAGCCGCTGCTCGGACAAAAGCCATCTCCTGGGGGCCTCCCCCCTGTTCTTCCATCCGTAAAGGGGGACCCCTTTACGGATGGAAGAACAGGGGGATCTTCACAGTGGTGGGGACCAGACGGAGGGGTCTGCGTGTTTCCCGCCACGTAGGCCTGTTGCTCGCACCCCGGCCCCATGTGTCCCAGCCCCATGGAGGCCGAAGGCCGCTCATCGCGGAATGCAGGTGTCCTGCCGTGATCCGGGGGTCTGGCCGGGCACTGCCCGGGTCAGAGAGAGCGCCTGGGCCCCGAAGGAGCCCCCTGGAAATCCCGGGCCCTGGACCTAGTGGCTCCTGGGGCTTCCCCAGGCTGCTGCCATGGGGCCTGGTTCTGGTCAGGTGAATGCCATTTGCGGACACCATGGACAGGAGGCCGCGGATGCCTTCACGGGGAGGGGGTTGCAGCTCTGGGGGACCCGGGTAGCAGCGGTCTCGCTCCCTTGGGGCGTGGTTTTGCTCAGACTTTAGAGAATTGAAGCCGCTGGGTCCTGGTTGGCCGCCTCGGGGCAGGGTGGGGCCGTTGGAGCCCAAGGAAGACTCTTAGCCACGGAGGAGGGCGCAGGCCTGAGTCCCCAGGGAGAACTCTTCCACGGGCCTGCGACCCGCCCGCCCGGTCCATCTCCATCTGGCATGGAACCGTGGCCGGCCCCGCGCCCCGGCCCCAGGTGCCCAGGTCTTCCCGGGGCACTCTGCCTCTGCGGGGGTGGGAGACCTGCTGCAAAGGATGGTCCGCGGGAAAACGCGCCGTCCTGTGCGGTGCAGGGAGGGCTTCCGGGTCCCGGGACCGAGCCCAGGGACCTTGTGAACCCCGCCTGATATCTCAAGGGTGGGGCCCGTGGCCCCGAGGGAGGCCTGTGTTGGGGGGACTGCCTGCGCATGCGCGGCCCGTGGACTTGGCCTGAAACCAGCCAACCGCTGCTCGGACAAAAGCCATCTCCTGGGGGCCTCCCCCCTGTTCTTCCATCCGTAAAGGGGGACCCCTTTACGGATGGAAGAACAGGGGGATCTTCACAGTGGTGGGGACCAGACGGAGGGGTCTGCGTGTTTCCCGCCACGTAGGCCTGTTGCTCGCACCCCGGCCCCATGTGTCCCAGCCCCATGGAGGCCGAAGGCCGCTCATCGCGGAATGCAGGTGTCCTGCCGTGATCCGGGGGTCTGGCCGGGCACTGCCCGGGTCAGAGAGAGCGCCTGGGCCCCGAAGGAGCCCCCTGGAAATCCCGGGGTCTGGACCTAGTGGCTCCTGGGGCTTCCCCAGGCTCCTGCCATGGGGCCTGGTTCTGGGCAGGTGAATGCCATTTGCGGACACCATGGACAGGAGGCCGCGGATGCCTTCACGGGGAGGGGGTTGCAGCTCTGGGGGACCCGGGTAGCAGCGGTCTCGCTCCCTTGGGGCGTGGTTTTGCTCAGACTTTAGAGAGTTGAAACCGCTGGGTCCTGGTTGGCCGCCTCGGGGAGGGTGGGGCCGTTGGAGCCCAAGGAAGACTCTTAGCCACGGAGGAGGGCGCAGGCCTGAGTCCCCAGGGAGAACTCTTCCACGGGCCTGCGACCCGCCCGCCCGGTCCATCTCCATCTGGCATGGAACCGTGGCCGGCCCCGCGCCCCGGCCCCAGGTGCCCAGGTCTTCCCGGGGCACTCTGCCTCTGCGGGGGTGGGAGACCTGCTGCAAAGGATGGTCCGCGGGAAAACGCGCCGTCCTGTGCGGTGCAGGGAGGGCTTCCGGGTCCCGGGACCGAGCCCAGGGACCTTGTGAACCCCGCCTGATATCTCAAGGGTGGGGCCCGTGGCCCCGAGGGAGGCCTGAGTTGGGGGGACTGCCTGCGCATGCGCGGCCCCTGGACCTGGCCTGAAACCAGCCAGCCGCTGCTCGGACAAAAGCCATCTCCTGGGGGCCTCCCCCCTGTTCTTCCATCCGTAAAGGGGGACCCCTTTACGGATGGAAGAACTGGGGGATCTTCACAGTGGTGGGGACCAGACGGAGGGGTCTGCGTGTTTCCCGCCACGTAGGCCTGTTGCTCGCACCCCGGCCCCATGTGTCCCAGCCCCATGGAGGCCGAAGGCCGCTCATCGCGGAATGCAGGTGTCCTGCCGTGATCCGGGGGTCTGGCCGGGCACTGCCCGGGTCAGAGAGAGCGCCTGGGCCCCGAAGGAGCCCCCTGGAAATCCCGGGCCCTGGACCTAGTGGCTCCTGGGGCTTCCCCAGGCTCCTGCCATGGGGCCTGGTTCTGGGCAGGTGAATGCCATTTGCGGACACCATGGACAGGAGGCCGCGGATGCCTTCACGGGGAGGGGGTTGCAGCTCTGGGGGACCCGGGTAGCAGCGGTCTCGCTCCCTTGGGGCGTGGTTTTGCTCAGACTTTAGAGAGTTGAAACCGCTGGGTCCTGGTTGGCCGCCTAGGGGAGGGTGGGGCCGTTGGAGCCCAAGGAAGACTCTTAGCCACAGAGGAGGGAGCAGGCCTGAGTCCCCAGGGAGAACTCTTCTAGGGGCCTGCGACCCGCCCGCCCGGTCCATCTCCATCTGGCATGGAACCGTGGCCGACCCCGCGCCCCGGCCCCAGGTGCCCAGGTCTTCCCGGGGCACTCTGCCTCTGTGGGGGTGGGAGACCTGCTGCAAAGGATGGTCCGCGGGAAAACGCGCCGTCCTGTGCGGTGCAGGGAGGGCTTCCGGGTCCCGGGACCGAGCCCAGGGACCTTGTGAACCCCGCCTGATATCTCAAGGGTGGGGCCCGTGGCCCCGAGGGAGGCGTGTGTTGGGGGGACTGCCTGCGCATGCGCGGCCCCTGGACTTGGCCTGAAACCAGCCAGCCGCTGCTCGGACAAAAGCCATCTCCTGGGGGCCTCCCCCCTGTTCTTCCATCCGTAAAGGGGGACCCCTTTACGGATGGAAGAACAGGGGGATCTTCACAGTGGTGGGGACCAGACGGAGGGGTCTGCGTGTTTCCCGCCACGTAGGCCTGTTGCTCGCACCCCGGCCCCATGTGTCCCAGCCCCATGGAGGCCGAAGGCCGCTCATCGCGGAATGCAGGTGTCCTGCCGTGATCCGGGGGTCTGGCCGGGCACTGCCCGGGTCAGAGAGAGCGCCTGGGCCCCGAAGGAGCCCCCTGGAAATCCCGGGCCCTGGACCTAGTGGCTCCTGGGGCTTCCCCAGGCTGCTGCCATGGGGCCTGGTTCTGGGCAGGTGAATGCCATTTGCGGACACCATGGACAGGAGGCCGCGGATGCCTTCACGGGGAGGGGGTTGCAGCTCTGGGGGACCCGGGTAGCAGCGGTCTCGCTCCCTTGGGGCGTGGTTTTGCTCAGACTTTAGAGAATTGAAGCCGCTGGGTCCTGGTTGGCCGCCTCGGGGCAGGGTGGGTCCGTTGGAGCCCAAGGAAGACTCTTAGCCACGGAGGAGGGCGCAGGCCTGAGTCCCCAGGGAGAACTCTTCCACGGGCCTGCGACCCGCCCGCCCGGTCCATCTCCATCTGGCATGGAACCTTGGCCGGCCCCGCGCCCTGGCCCCAGGTGCCCAGGTCTTCCCTGGGCACTCTGCCTCTGCGGGGGTGGGAGTACTGCTGAAAAGGATGGTCCGCGGGAAAACGCGCCGTCCTGTGCGGTGCAGGGAGGGCTTCCGGGTCCCGTGACCGAGCCCAGGGACCTTGTGAACCCCGCCTGATATCTCAAGGGTGGGGCCCGTGGCCCCGAGGGAGGCGTGTGTTGGGGGGACTGCCTGCGCATGCGCGGCCCCTGGACTTGGCCTGAAACCAGCCAGCCGCTGCTCGGACAAAAGCCATCTCCTGGGGGCCTTCCCCCTGTTCTTCCATCCGTAAAGGGGGACCCCTTTACGGATGGAAGAACAGGGGGATCTTCACAGTGGTGGGGACCAGACGGAGGGGTCTGCGTGTTTCCCGCCACGTAGGCCTGTTGCTCGCACCCCGGCCCCATGTGTCCCAGCCCCATGGAGGCCGAAGGCCGCTCATCGCGGAATGCAGGTGTCCTGCCGTGATCCGGGGGTCTGGCCGGGCACTGCCCGGGTCAGAGAGAGCGCCTGGGCCCCGAAGGAGCCCCCTGGAAATCCCGGGCCCTGGACCTAGTGGCTCCTGGGGCTTCCCCAGGCTGCTGCCATGGGGCCTGGTTCTGGGCAGGTGAATGCCATTTGCGGACACCATGGACAGGAGGCCGCGGATGCCTTCACGGGGAGGGGGTTGCAGCTCTGGGGGACCCGGGTAGCAGCGGTCTCGCTCCCTTGGGGCGTGGTTTTGCTCAGACTTTAGAGAATTGAAGCCGCTGGGTCCTGGTTGGCCGCCTCGGGGCAGGGTGGGTCCGTTGGAGCCCAAGGAAGACTCTTAGCCACGGAGGAGGGCGCAGGCCTGAGTCCCCAGGGAGAACTCTTCCACGGGCCTGCGACCCGCCCGCCCGGTCCATCTCCATCTGGCATGGAACCTTGGCCGGCCCCGCGCCCTGGCCCCAGGTGCCCAGGTCTTCCCTGGGCACTCTGCCTCTGCGGGGGTGGGAGTACTGCTGAAAAGGATGGTCCGCGGGAAAACGCGCCGTCCTGTGCGGTGCAGGGAGGGCTTCCGGGTCCCGTGACCGAGCCCAGGGACCTTGTGAACCCCGCCTGATATCTCAAGGGTGGGGCCCGTGGCCCCGAGGGAGGCGTGTGTTGGGGGGACTGCCTGCGCATGCGCGGCCCCTGGACTTGGCCTGAAACCAGCCAGCCGCTGCTCGGACAAAAGCCATCTCCTGGGGGCCTCCCCCCTGTTCTTCCATCCGTAAAGGGGGACCCCTTTACGGATGGAAGAACAGGGGGATCTTCACAGTGGTGGGGACCAGACGGAGGGGTCTGCGTGTTTCCCGCCACGTAGGCCTGTTGCTCGCACCCCGGCCCCATGTGTCCCAGCCCCATGGAGGCCGAAGGCCGCTCATCGCGGAATGCAGGTGTCCTGCCGTGATCCGGGGGTCTGGCCGGGCACTGCCCGGGTCAGAGAGAGCGCCTGGGCCCCGAAGGAGCCCCCTGGAAATCCCGGGGTCTGGACCTAGTGGCTCCTGGGGCTTCCCCAGGCTCCTGCCATGGGGCCTGGTTCTGGGCAGGTGAATGCCATTTGCGGACACCATGGACAGGAGGCCGCGGATGCCTTCACGGGGAGGGGGTTGCAGCTCTGGGGGACCCGGGTAGCAGCGGTCTCGCTCCCTTGGGGCGTGGTTTTGCTCAGACTTTAGAGAAATGAAGCCGCTGGGTCCTGGTTGGCCGCCTCGGGGCAGGGTGGGGCCGTTGGAGCCCAAGGAAGACTCTTAGCCACGGAGGAGGGCGCAGGCCTGAGTCCCCAGGGAGAACTCTTCCAGGGGCCTGCGACCCGCCCGCCCGGTCCATCTCCATCTGGCATGGAACCTTGGCCGGCCCCCCGCCCTGGCCCCAGGTGCCCAGGTCTTCCCTGGGCACTCTGCCTCTGCGGGGGTGGGAGTACTGCTGAAAAGGATGGTCCGCGGGAAAACGCGCCGTCCTGTGCGGTGCAGGGAGGGCTTCCGGGTCCCGGGACCAAGCCCAGGGACCTTGTGAACCCCGCCTGATATCTCAAGGGTGGGGCCCGTGGCCCCGAGGGAGGCCTGTGTTGGGGGGACTGCCTGCGCATGCGCGGCCCCTGGACTTGGCCTGAAACCAGCCAGCCGCTGCTCGGACAAAAGCCATCTCCTGGGGGCCTCCCCCCTGTTCTTCCATCCGTAAAGGGGGACCCCTTTACGGATGGAAGAACAGGGGGATCTTCACAGTGGTGGGGACCAGACGGAGGGGTCTGCGTGTTTCCCGCCACGTAGGCCTGTTGCTCCCACCCCGGCCCCATGTGTCCCAGCCCCATGGAGGCCGAAGGCCGCTCATCGCGGAATGCAGGTGTCCTGCCGTGATCCGGGGGTCTGGCCGGGCACTGCCCGGGTCAGAGAGAGCGCCTGGGCCCCGAAGGAGCCCCCTGGAAATCCCGGGGTCTGGACCTAGTGGCTCCTGGGGCTTCCCCAGGCTCCTGCCATGGGGCCTGGTTCTGGGTAGGTGAATGCCATTTGCGGACACCATGGACAGGAGGCCTCGGATGCCTTCACGGGGAGGGGGTTGCAGCTCTGGGGGACCCGGGTAGCAGCGGTCTCGCTCCCTTGGGGCGTGGTTTTGCTCAGACTTTAGAGAATTGAAGCCGCTGGGTCCTGGTTGGCCGCCTCGGGGCAGGGTGGGGCCGTTGGAGCCCAAGGAAGACTCTTAGCCACGGAGGAGGGCGCAGGCCTGAGTCCCCAGGGAGAACTCTTCCACGGGCCTGCGACCCGCCCGCCCGGTCCATCTCCATCTGGCATGGAACGGTGGCCGGCCCCCCGCCCTGGCCCCAGGTGCCCAGGTCTTCCCTGGGCACTCTGCCTCTGCGGGGGTGGGAGTACTGCTAAAAAGGATGGTCCGCGGGAAAACGCGCCGTCCTGTGCGGTGCAGGGAGGGCTTCCGGGTCCCGGGACCGAGCCCAGGGACCTTGTGAACCCCGCCTGATATCTCAAGGGTGGGGCCCGTGGCCCCGAGGGAGGCCTTTGTTGGGGGGACTGCCTGCGCATGCGCGGCCCCTGGACTTGGCCTGAAACCAGCCAGCCGCTGCTCGGACAAAAGCCATCTCCTGGGGGCCTCCCCCCTGTTCTTCCATCCGTAAAGGGGGACCCCCTTACGGATGGAAGAACAGGGGGATCTTCACAGTGGTGGGGACCAGACGGAGGGGTCTGCGTGTTTCCCGCCACGTAGGCCTGTTGCTCGCACCCCGGCCCCATGTGTCCCAGCCCCATGGAGGCCGAAGGCCGCTCATCGCGGAATGCAGGTGTCCTGCCGTGATCCGGGGGTCTGGCCGGGCACTGCCCGGGTCAGAGAGAGCGCCTGGGCCCCGAAGGAGCCCCCTGGAAATCCCGGGCCCTGGACCTAGTGGCTCCTGGGGCTTCCCCAGGCTCCTGCCATGGGGCCTGGTTCTGGGCAGGTGAATGCCATTTGCGGACACCATGGACAGGAGGCCGCGGATGCCTTCACGGGGAGGGGGTTGCAGCTCTAGGGGACCCGGGTAGCAGCGGTCTCGCTCCCTTGGGGCGTGGTTTTGCTCAGACTTTAGAGAGTTGAAACCGCTGGGTCCTGGTTGGCCGCCTCGGGGAGGGTGGGGCCGTTGGAGCCCAAGGAAGACTCTTAGCCACAGAGGAGGGAGCAGGCCTGAGTCCCCAGGGAGAACTCTTCTAGGGGCCTGCGACCCGCCCGCCCGGTCCATCTCCATCTGGCATGGAACGGTGGCCGGCCCCGCGCCCCGGCCCCAGGTGCCCAGGTCTTCCCGGGGCACTCTGCCTCTGCGGGGGTGGGAGACCTGCTGCAAAGGATGGTCCGCGGGAAAACGCGCCATCCTGTGCGGTGCAGGGAGGGCTTCCGGGTCCCGGGACCGAGCCCAGGGACCTTGTGAACCCCGCCTGATATCTCAAGGGTGGGACCCGTGGCCCCGAGGGAGGCCTGAGTTGTGGGGACTGCCTGCGCATGCGCGGCCCCTGGACTTGGCCTGAAACCAGCCAGCCGCTGCTCGGACAAAAGCCATCTCCTGGGGGCCTCGCCCCTGTTCTTCCATCCGTAAAGGGGGACCCCTTTACGGATGGAAGAACAGGGGGATTTTCACAGTGGTGGGGACCAGACGGAGGGGTCTGCGTGTTTCCCGCCACGTAGGCCTGTTGCTCGCACCCCGGCCCCATGTGTCCCAACCCCATGGAGGCCGAAGGCCGCTCATCGGGGAATGCAGGTGTCCTGCCGTGATCCGGGGGTCTGGCCGGGCACTGCCCGGGTCAGAGAGAGCGCCTGGGCCCCGAAGGAGCCCCCTGGAAATCCCGGGCCCTGGACCTAGTGGCTCCTGGGGCTTCCCCAGGCTGCTGCCATGGGGCCTGGTTCTGGTCAGGTGAATGCCATTTGCGGACACCATGGACAGGAGGCCGCGGATGCCTTCACGGGGAGGGGGTTGCAGCTCTGGGGAACCCGGGTAGCAGCGGTCTCGCTCCCTTGGGGCGTGGTTTTGCTCAGACTTTAGAGAATTGAAGCCGCTGGGTCCTGGTTGGCCGCCTCGGGGCAGGGTGGGGCCGTTGGAGCCCAAGGAAGACTCTTAGCCACGGAGGAGGGCGCAGGCCTGAGTCCCCAGGGAGAACTCTTCTAGGGGCCTGCGACCCGCCCGCCCGGTCCATCTCCATCTGGCATGGAACGGTGGCCGGCCCCCCGCCCTGGCCCCAGGTGCCCAGGTCTTCCCTGGGGACTCTGCCTCTGCGGGGGTGGGAGACCTGCTGCAAAGGATGGTCCGCGGGAAAACGCGCCGTCCTGTGCGGTGCAGGGAGGGCTTCCGGGTCCCGGGACCGAGCCCAGGGACCTTGTGAATCCCGCCTGATATCTCAAGGGTGGGGCCCGTGGCCCGGAGGGAGGCCTGAGTTGGGGGGACTGCCTGCGCATGCGCGGCCCCTGGACTTGGCCTGAAACCAGCCAGCCGCTGCTCGGACAAAAGCCATCTCCTGGGGGCCTCCCCCCTGTTCTTCCATCCGTAAAGGGGGACCCCTTTACGGATGAAAGAACAGGGGGATCTTCACAGTGGTGGGGACCAGACGGAGGGGTCTGCGTGTTTCCCGCCACGTAGGCCTGTTGCTCGCACCCCGGCCCCATGTGTCCCAGCCCCATGGAGGCCGAAGGCCGCTCATCGCGGAATGCAGGTGTCCTGCCGTGATCCGGGGGTCTGGCCGGGCACTGCCCGGGTCAGAGAGAGCGCCTGGGCCCCGAAGGAGCCCCCTGGAAATCCCGGGCCCTGGACCTAGTGGCTCCTGGGGCTTCCCCAGGCTGCTGCCATGGGGCCTGGTTCTGGTCAGGTGAATGCCATTTGCGGACACCATGGACAGGAGGCCGCGGATGCCTTCACGGGGAGGGGGTTGCAGCTCTGGGGGACCCGGGTAGCAGCGGTCTCGCTCCCTTGGGGCGTGGTTTTGCTCAGACTTTAGAGAATTGAAGCCGCTGGGTCCTGGTTGGCCGCCTCGGGGCAGGGTGGGGCCGTTGGAGCCCAAGGAAGACTCTTAGCCACGGAGGAGGGCGCAGGCCTGAGTCCCCAGGGAGAACTCTTCCACGGGCCTGCGACCCGCCCGCCCGGTCCATCTCCATCTGGCATGGAACCGTGGCCGGCCCCGCGCCCCGGCCCCAGGTGCCCAGGTCTTCCCGGGGCACTCTGCCTCTGCGGGGGTGGGAGACCTGCTGCAAAGGATGGTCCGCGGGAAAACGCGCCGTCCTGTGCGGTGCAGGGAGGGCTTCCGGGTCCCGGGACCGAGCCCAGGGACCTTGTGAACCCCGCCTGATATCTCAAGGGTGGGGCCCGTGGCCCCGAGGGAGGCCTGTGTTGGGGGGACTGCCTGCGCATGCGCGGCCCGTGGACTTGGCCTGAAACCAGCCAACCGCTGCTCGGACAAAAGCCATCTCCTGGGGGCCTCCCCCCTGTTCTTCCATCCGTAAAGGGGGACCCCTTTACGGATGGAAGAACAGGGGGATCTTCACAGTGGTGGGGACCAGACGGAGGGGTCTGCGTGTTTCCCGCCACGTAGGCCTGTTGCTCGCACCCCGGCCCCATGTGTCCCAGCCCCATGGAGGCCGAAGGCCGCTCATCGCGGAATGCAGGTGTCCTGCCGTGATCCGGGGGTCTGGCCGGGCACTGCCCGGGTCAGAGAGAGCGCCTGGGCCCCGAAGGAGCCCCCTGGAAATCCCGGGGTCTGGACCTAGTGGCTCCTGGGGCTTCCCCAGGCTCCTGCCATGGGGCCTGGTTCTGGGCAGGTGAATGCCATTTGCGGACACCATGGACAGGAGGCCGCGGATGCCTTCACGGGGAGGGGGTTGCAGCTCTGGGGGACCCGGGTAGCAGCGGTCTCGCTCCCTTGGGGCGTGGTTTTGCTCAGACTTTAGAGAGTTGAAACCGCTGGGTCCTGGTTGGCCGCCTCGGGGAGGGTGGGGCCGTTGGAGCCCAAGGAAGACTCTTAGCCACGGAGGAGGGCGCAGGCCTGAGTCCCCAGGGAGAACTCTTCCACGGGCCTGCGACCCGCCCGCCCGGTCCATCTCCATCTGGCATGGAACCGTGGCCGGCCCCGCGCCCCGGCCCCAGGTGCCCAGGTCTTCCCGGGGCACTCTGCCTCTGCGGGGGTGGGAGACCTGCTGCAAAGGATGGTCCGCGGGAAAACGCGCCGTCCTGTGCGGTGCAGGGAGGGCTTCCGGGTCCCGGGACCGAGCCCAGGGACCTTGTGAACCCCGCCTGATATCTCAAGGGTGGGGCCCGTGGCCCCGAGGGAGGCCTGAGTTGGGGGGACTGCCTGCGCATGCGCGGCCCCTGGACCTGGCCTGAAACCAGCCAGCCGCTGCTCGGACAAAAGCCATCTCCTGGGGGCCTCCCCCCTGTTCTTCCATCCGTAAAGGGGGACCCCTTTACGGATGGAAGAACTGGGGGATCTTCACAGTGGTGGGGACCAGACGGAGGGGTCTGCGTGTTTCCCGCCACGTAGGCCTGTTGCTCGCACCCCGGCCCCATGTGTCCCAGCCCCATGGAGGCCGAAGGCCACTCATCGGGGAATGCAGGTGTCCTGCCGTGATCCGGGGGTCTGGCCGGGCACTGCCCGGGTCAGAGAGAGCGCCTGGGCCCCGAAGGAGCCCCCTGGAAATCCCGGGCCCTGGACCTAGTGGCTCCTGGTGCTTCCCCAGGCTGCTGCAATGGGGCCTGGTTCTGGGCAGGTGAATGCCTTTGCGGACACCATGGACAGGAGGCCGCGGATGCCTTCACGGGGAGGGGGTTGCAGCTCTGGGGGACCCGGGTAGCAGCGGTCTCGCTCCCTTGGGGCGTGGTTTTGCTCAGACTTTAGAGAGTTGAAACCGCTGGGTCCTGGTTGGCCGCCTCGGGGAGGGTGGGGCCGTTGGAGCCCAAGGAAGACTCTTAGCCACAGAGGAGGGAGCAGGCCTGAGTCCCCAGGGAGAACTCTTCTAGGGGCCTGCGACCCGCCCGCCCGGTCCATCTCCATCTGGCATGGAACGGTGGCCGGCCCCGCGCCCCGGCCCCAGGTGCCCAGGTCTTCCCGGGGCCCTCTGCCTCTGCGGGGGTGGGAGACCTGCTGCAAAGGATGGTCCGCGGGAAAACGCGCCGTCCTGTGCGGTGCAGGGAGGGCTTCCGGGTCCCGGGACCGAGCCCAGGGACCTTGTGAACCCCGCCTGATATCTCAAGGGTGGGGCCCGTGGCCCCGAGGGAGGCCTGAGTTGGGGGGACTGCCTGCGCATGCGCGGCCCCTGGACTTGGCCTGAAACCAGCCAGCCGCTGCTCGGACAAAAGCCATCTCCTGGGGGCCTCCCCCCTGTTCTTCCATCCGTAAAGGGGGACCCCTTTACGGATGGAAGAACAGGGGGATCTTCACAGTGGTGGGGACCAGACGGAGGGGTCTGCGTGTTTCCCGCCACGTAGGCCTGTTGCTCGCACCCCGGCCCCATGTGTCCCAGCCCCATGGAGGCCGAAGGCCGCTCATCGCGGAATGCAGGTGTCCTGCCGTGATCCGGGGGTCTGGCCGGGCACTGCCCGGGTCAGAGAGAGCGCCTGGGCCCCGAAGGAGCCCCCTGGAAATCCCGGGCCCTGGACCTAGTGGCTCCTGGGGCTTCCCCAGGCTGCTGCCATGGGGCCTGGTTCTGGTCAGGTGAATGCCATTTGCGGACACCATGGACAGGAGGCCGCGGATGCCTTCACGGGGAGGGGGTTGCAGCTCTGGGGGACCCGGGTAGCAGCGGTCTCGCTCCCTTGGGGCGTGGTTTTGCTCAGACTTTAGAGAATTGAAGCCGCTGGGTCCTGGTTGGCCGCCTCGGGGCAGGGTGGGGCCGTTGGAGCCCAAGGAAGACTCTTAGCCACGGAGGAGGGCGCAGGCCTGAGTCCCCAGGGAGAACTCTTCCACGGGCCTGCGACCCGCCCGCCCGGTCCATCTCCATCTGGCATGGAACCGTGGCCGGCCCCGCGCCCCGGCCCCAGGTGCCCAGGTCTTCCCGGGGCACTCTGCCTCTGCGGGGGTGGGAGACCTGCTGCAAAGGATGGTCCGCGGGAAAACGCGCCGTCCTGTGCGGTGCAGGGAGGGCTTCCGGGTCCCGGGACCGAGCCCAGGGACCTTGTGAACCCCGCCTGATATCTCAAGGGTGGGGCCCGTGGCCCCGAGGGAGGCCTGTGTTGGGGGGACTGCCTGCGCATGCGCGGCCCGTGGACTTGGCCTGAAACCAGCCAACCGCTGCTCGGACAAAAGCCATCTCCTGGGGGCCTCCCCCCTGTTCTTCCATCCGTAAAGGGGGACCCCTTTACGGATGGAAGAACAGGGGGATCTTCACAGTGGTGGGGACCAGACGGAGGGGTCTGCGTGTTTCCCGCCACGTAGGCCTGTTGCTCGCACCCCGGCCCCATGTGTCCCAGCCCCATGGAGGCCGAAGGCCGCTCATCGCGGAATGCAGGTGTCCTGCCGTGATCCGGGGGTCTGGCCGGGCACTGCCCGGGTCAGAGAGAGCGCCTGGGCCCCGAAGGAGCCCCCTGGAAATCCCGGGGTCTGGACCTAGTGGCTCCTGGGGCTTCCCCAGGCTCCTGCCATGGGGCCTGGTTCTGGGCAGGTGAATGCCATTTGCGGACACCATGGACAGGAGGCCGCGGATGCCTTCACGGGGAGGGGGTTGCAGCTCTGGGGGACCCGGGTAGCAGCGGTCTCGCTCCCTTGGGGCGTGGTTTTGCTCAGACTTTAGAGAGTTGAAACCGCTGGGTCCTGGTTGGCCGCCTCGGGGAGGGTGGGGCCGTTGGAGCCCAAGGAAGACTCTTAGCCACGGAGGAGGGCGCAGGCCTGAGTCCCCAGGGAGAACTCTTCCACGGGCCTGCGACCCGCCCGCCCGGTCCATCTCCATCTGGCATGGAACCGTGGCCGGCCCCGCGCCCCGGCCCCAGGTGCCCAGGTCTTCCCGGGGCACTCTGCCTCTGCGGGGGTGGGAGACCTGCTGCAAAGGATGGTCCGCGGGAAAACGCGCCGTCCTGTGCGGTGCAGGGAGGGCTTCCGGGTCCCGGGACCGAGCCCAGGGACCTTGTGAACCCCGCCTGATATCTCAAGGGTGGGGCCCGTGGCCCCGAGGGAGGCCTGAGTTGGGGGGACTGCCTGCGCATGCGCGGCCCCTGGACCTGGCCTGAAACCAGCCAGCCGCTGCTCGGACAAAAGCCATCTCCTGGGGGCCTCCCCCCTGTTCTTCCATCCGTAAAGGGGGACCCCTTTACGGATGGAAGAACTGGGGGATCTTCACAGTGGTGGGGACCAGACGGAGGGGTCTGCGTGTTTCCCGCCACGTAGGCCTGTTGCTCGCACCCCGGCCCCATGTGTCCCAGCCCCATGGAGGCCGAAGGCCGCTCATCGCGGAATGCAGGTGTCCTGCCGTGATCCGGGGGTCTGGCCGGGCACTGCCCGGGTCAGAGAGAGCGCCTGGGCCCCGAAGGAGCCCCCTGGAAATCCCGGGCCCTGGACCTAGTGGCTCCTGGGGCTTCCCCAGGCTCCTGCCATGGGGCCTGGTTCTGGGCAGGTGAATGCCATTTGCGGACACTATGGACAGGAGGCCGCGGATGCCTTCACGGGGAGGGGGTTGCAGCTCTGGGGGACCCGGGTAGCAGCGGTCTCGCTCCCTTGGGGCGTGGTTTTGCTCAGACTTTAGAGAGTTGAAACCGCTGGGTCCTGGTTGGCCGCCTAGGGGAGGGTGGGGCCGTTGGAGCCCAAGGAAGACTCTTAGCCACAGAGGAGGGAGCAGGCCTGAGTCCCCAGGGAGAACTCTTCTAGGGGCCTGCGACCCGCCCGCCCGGTCCATCTCCATCTGGCATGGAACCGTGGCCGACCCCGCGCCCCGGCCCCAGGTGCCCAGGTCTTCCCGGGGCACTCTGCCTCTGTGGGGGTGGGAGACCTGCTGCAAAGGATGGTCCGCGGGAAAACGCGCCGTCCTGTGCGGTGCAGGGAGGGCTTCCGGGTCCCGGGACCGAGCCCAGGGACCTTGTGAACCCCGCCTGATATCTCAAGGGTGGGGCCCGTGGCCCCGAGGGAGGCGTGTGTTGGGGGGACTGCCTGCGCATGCGCGGCCCCTGGACTTGGCCTGAAACCAGCCAGCCGCTGCTCGGACAAAAGCCATCTCCTGGGGGCCTCCCCCCTGTTCTTCCATCCGTAAAGGGGGACCCCTTTACGGATGGAAGAACAGGGGGATCTTCACAGTGGTGGGGACCAGACGGAGGGGTCTGCGTGTTTCCCGCCACGTAGGCCTGTTGCTCGCACCCCGGCCCCATGTGTCCCAGCCCCATGGAGGCCGAAGGCCGCTCATCGCGGAATGCAGGTGTCCTGCCGTGATCCGGGGGTCTGGCCGGGCACTGCCCGGGTCAGAGAGAGCGCCTGGGCCCCGAAGGAGCCCCCTGGAAATCCCGGGCCCTGGACCTAGTGGCTCCTGGGGCTTCCCCAGGCTGCTGCCATGGGGCCTGGTTCTGGGCAGGTGAATGCCATTTGCGGACACCATGGACAGGAGGCCGCGGATGCCTTCACGGGGAGGGGGTTGCAGCTCTGGGGGACCCGGGTAGCAGCGGTCTCGCTCCCTTGGGGCGTGGTTTTGCTCAGACTTTAGAGAATTGAAGCCGCTGGGTCCTGGTTGGCCGCCTCGGGGCAGGGTGGGTCCGTTGGAGCCCAAGGAAGACTCTTAGCCACGGAGGAGGGCGCAGGCCTGAGTCCCCAGGGAGAACTCTTCCACGGGCCTGCGACCCGCCCGCCCGGTCCATCTCCATCTGGCATGGAACCTTGGCCGGCCCCGCGCCCTGGCCCCAGGTGCCCAGGTCTTCCCTGGGCACTCTGCCTCTGCGGGGGTGGGAGTACTGCTGAAAAGGATGGTCCGCGGGAAAACGCGCCGTCCTGTGCGGTGCAGGGAGGGCTTCCGGGTCCCGTGACCGAGCCCAGGGACCTTGTGAACCCCGCCTGATATCTCAAGGGTGGGGCCCGTGGCCCCGAGGGAGGCGTGTGTTGGGGGGACTGCCTGCGCATGCGCGGCCCCTGGACTTGGCCTGAAACCAGCCAGCCGCTGCTCGGACAAAAGCCATCTCCTGGGGGCCTTCCCCCTGTTCTTCCATCCGTAAAGGGGGACCCCTTTACGGATGGAAGAACAGGGGGATCTTCACAGTGGTGGGGACCAGACGGAGGGGTCTGCGTGTTTCCCGCCACGTAGGCCTGTTGCTCGCACCCCGGCCCCATGTGTCCCAGCCCCATGGAGGCCGAAGGCCGCTCATCGCGGAATGCAGGTGTCCTGCCGTGATCCGGGGGTCTGGCCGGGCACTGCCCGGGTCAGAGAGAGCGCCTGGGCCCCGAAGGAGCCCCCTGGAAATCCCGGGCCCTGGACCTAGTGGCTCCTGGGGCTTCCCCAGGCTGCTGCCATGGGGCCTGGTTCTGGGCAGGTGAATGCCATTTGCGGACACCATGGACAGGAGGCCGCGGATGCCTTCACGGGGAGGGGGTTGCAGCTCTGGGGGACCCGGGTAGCAGCGGTCTCGCTCCCTTGGGGCGTGGTTTTGCTCAGACTTTAGAGAATTGAAGCCGCTGGGTCCTGGTTGGCCGCCTCGGGGCAGGGTGGGTCCGTTGGAGCCCAAGGAAGACTCTTAGCCACGGAGGAGGGCGCAGGCCTGAGTCCCCAGGGAGAACTCTTCCACGGGCCTGCGACCCGCCCGCCCGGTCCATCTCCATCTGGCATGGAACCTTGGCCGGCCCCGCGCCCTGGCCCCAGGTGCCCAGGTCTTCCCTGGGCACTCTGCCTCTGCGGGGGTGGGAGTACTGCTGAAAAGGATGGTCCGCGGGAAAACGCGCCGTCCTGTGCGGTGCAGGGAGGGCTTCCGGGTCCCGTGACCGAGCCCAGGGACCTTGTGAACCCCGCCTGATATCTCAAGGGTGGGGCCCGTGGCCCCGAGGGAGGCGTGTGTTGGGGGGACTGCCTGCGCATGCGCGGCCCCTGGACTTGGCCTGAAACCAGCCAGCCGCTGCTCGGACAAAAGCCATCTCCTGGGGGCCTCCCCCCTGTTCTTCCATCCGTAAAGGGGGACCCCTTTACGGATGGAAGAACAGGGGGATCTTCACAGTGGTGGGGACCAGACGGAGGGGTCTGCGTGTTTCCCGCCACGTAGGCCTGTTGCTCCCACCCCGGCCCCATGTGTCCCAGCCCCATGGAGGCCGAAGGCCGCTCATCGCGGAATGCAGGTGTCCTGCCGTGATCCGGGGGTCTGGCCGGGCACTGCCCGGGTCAGAGAGAGCGCCTGGGCCCCGAAGGAGCCCCCTGGAAATCCCGGGGTCTGGACCTAGTGGCTCCTGGGGCTTCCCCAGGCTGCTGCCATGGGGCCTGGTTCTGGGCAGGTGAATGCCATTTGCGGACACCATGGACAGGAGGCCGCGGATGCCTTCACGGGGAGGGGGTTGCAGCTCTGGGGGACCCGGGTAGCAGCGGTCTCGCTCCCTTGGGGCGTGGTTTTGCTCAGACTTTAGAGAATTGAAGCCGCTGGGTCCTGGTTGGCCGCCTCGGGGCAGGGTGGGGCCGTTGGAGCCCAAGGAAGACTCTTAGCCACGGAGGAGGGCGCAGGCCTGAGTCCCCAGGGAGAACTCTTCCACGGGCCTGCGACCCGCCCGCCCGGTCCATCTCCATCTG
The DNA here is from genome assembly GCF_022682495.2 of Desmodus rotundus. Classification (NCBI taxonomy): domain Eukaryota; kingdom Metazoa; phylum Chordata; class Mammalia; order Chiroptera; family Phyllostomidae; genus Desmodus; species Desmodus rotundus. Next base: position 130,511 of record NW_026527166.1, on the reverse strand, counting down.
GCATGGAACCGTGGCCGGCCCCGCGCCCCGGCCCCAGGTGCCCAGGTCTTCCCGGGGCACTCTGCCTCTGCGGGGGTGGGAGACCTGCTGCAAAGGATGGTCCGCGGGAAAACGCGCCGTCCTGTGCGGTGCAGGGAGGGCTTCCGGGTCCCGGGACCGAGCCCAGGGACCTTGTGAACCCCGCCTGATATCTCAAGGGTGGGGCCCGTGGCCCCGAGGGAGGCCTGTGTTGGGGGGACTGCCTGCGCATGCGCGGCCCGTGGACTTGGCCTGAAACCAGCCAACCGCTGCTCGGACAAAAGCCATCTCCTGGGGGCCTCCCCCCTGTTCTTCCATCCGTAAAGGGGGACCCCTTTACGGATGGAAGAACAGGGGGATCTTCACAGTGGTGGGGACCAGACGGAGGGGTCTGCGTGTTTCCCGCCACGTAGGCCTGTTGCTCGCACCCCGGCCCCATGTGTCCCAGCCCCATGGAGGCCGAAGGCCGCTCATCGCGGAATGCAGGTGTCCTGCCGTGATCCGGGGGTCTGGCCGGGCACTGCCCGGGTCAGAGAGAGCGCCTGGGCCCCGAAGGAGCCCCCTGGAAATCCCGGGGTCTGGACCTAGTGGCTCCTGGGGCTTCCCCAGGCTCCTGCCATGGGGCCTGGTTCTGGGCAGGTGAATGCCATTTGCGGACACCATGGACAGGAGGCCGCGGATGCCTTCACGGGGAGGGGGTTGCAGCTCTGGGGGACCCGGGTAGCAGCGGTCTCGCTCCCTTGGGGCGTGGTTTTGCTCAGACTTTAGAGAGTTGAAACCGCTGGGTCCTGGTTGGCCGCCTCGGGGAGGGTGGGGCCGTTGGAGCCCAAGGAAGACTCTTAGCCACGGAGGAGGGCGCAGGCCTGAGTCCCCAGGGAGAACTCTTCCACGGGCCTGCGACCCGCCCGCCCGGTCCATCTCCATCTGGCATGGAACCGTGGCCGGCCCCGCGCCCCGGCCCCAGGTGCCCAGGTCTTCCCGGGGCACTCTGCCTCTGCGGGGGTGGGAGACCTGCTGCAAAGGATGGTCCGCGGGAAAACGCGCCGTCCTGTGCGGTGCAGGGAGGGCTTCCGGGTCCCGGGACCGAGCCCAGGGACCTTGTGAACCCCGCCTGATATCTCAAGGGTGGGGCCCGTGGCCCCGAGGGAGGCCTGAGTTGGGGGGACTGCCTGCGCATGCGCGGCCCCTGGACCTGGCCTGAAACCAGCCAGCCGCTGCTCGGACAAAAGCCATCTCCTGGGGGCCTCCCCCCTGTTCTTCCATCCGTAAAGGGGGACCCCTTTACGGATGGAAGAACTGGGGGATCTTCACAGTGGTGGGGACCAGACGGAGGGGTCTGCGTGTTTCCCGCCACGTAGGCCTGTTGCTCGCACCCCGGCCCCATGTGTCCCAGCCCCATGGAGGCCGAAGGCCGCTCATCGCGGAATGCAGGTGTCCTGCCGTGATCCGGGGGTCTGGCCGGGCACTGCCCGGGTCAGAGAGAGCGCCTGGGCCCCGAAGGAGCCCCCTGGAAATCCCGGGCCCTGGACCTAGTGGCTCCTGGGGCTTCCCCAGGCTCCTGCCATGGGGCCTGGTTCTGGGCAGGTGAATGCCATTTGCGGACACCATGGACAGGAGGCCGCGGATGCCTTCACGGGGAGGGGGTTGCAGCTCTGGGGGACCCGGGTAGCAGCGGTCTCGCTCCCTTGGGGCGTGGTTTTGCTCAGACTTTAGAGAGTTGAAACCGCTGGGTCCTGGTTGGCCGCCTAGGGGAGGGTGGGGCCGTTGGAGCCCAAGGAAGACTCTTAGCCACAGAGGAGGGAGCAGGCCTGAGTCCCCAGGGAGAACTCTTCTAGGGGCCTGCGACCCGCCCGCCCGGTCCATCTCCATCTGGCATGGAACCGTGGCCGACCCCGCGCCCCGGCCCCAGGTGCCCAGGTCTTCCCGGGGCACTCTGCCTCTGTGGGGGTGGGAGACCTGCTGCAAAGGATGGTCCGCGGGAAAACGCGCCGTCCTGTGCGGTGCAGGGAGGGCTTCCGGGTCCCGGGACCGAGCCCAGGGACCTTGTGAACCCCGCCTGATATCTCAAGGGTGGGGCCCGTGGCCCCGAGGGAGGCGTGTGTTGGGGGGACTGCCTGCGCATGCGCGGCCCCTGGACTTGGCCTGAAACCAGCCAGCCGCTGCTCGGACAAAAGCCATCTCCTGGGGGCCTTCCCCCTGTTCTTCCATCCGTAAAGGGGGACCCCTTTACGGATGGAAGAACAGGGGGATCTTCACAGTGGTGGGGACCAGACGGAGGGGTCTGCGTGTTTCCCGCCACGTAGGCCTGTTGCTCGCACCCCGGCCCCATGTGTCCCAGCCCCATGGAGGCCGAAGGCCGCTCATCGCGGAATGCAGGTGTCCTGCCGTGATCCGGGGGTCTGGCCGGGCACTGCCCGGGTCAGAGAGAGCGCCTGGGCCCCGAAGGAGCCCCCTGGAAATCCCGGGCCCTGGACCTAGTGGCTCCTGGGGCTTCCCCAGGCTGCTGCCATGGGGCCTGGTTCTGGGCAGGTGAATGCCATTTGCGGACACCATGGACAGGAGGCCGCGGATGCCTTCACGGGGAGGGGGTTGCAGCTCTGGGGGACCCGGGTAGCAGCGGTCTCGCTCCCTTGGGGCGTGGTTTTGCTCAGACTTTAGAGAATTGAAGCCGCTGGGTCCTGGTTGGCCGCCTCGGGGCAGGGTGGGTCCGTTGGAGCCCAAGGAAGACTCTTAGCCACGGAGGAGGGCGCAGGCCTGAGTCCCCAGGGAGAACTCTTCCACGGGCCTGCGACCCGCCCGCCCGGTCCATCTCCATCTGGCATGGAACCTTGGCCGGCCCCGCGCCCTGGCCCCAGGTGCCCAGGTCTTCCCTGGGCACTCTGCCTCTGCGGGGGTGGGAGTACTGCTGAAAAGGATGGTCCGCGGGAAAACGCGCCGTCCTGTGCGGTGCAGGGAGGGCTTCCGGGTCCCGTGACCGAGCCCAGGGACCTTGTGAACCCCGCCTGATATCTCAAGGGTGGGGCCCGTGGCCCCGAGGGAGGCGTGTGTTGGGGGGACTGCCTGCGCATGCGCGGCCCCTGGACTTGGCCTGAAACCAGCCAGCCGCTGCTCGGACAAAAGCCATCTCCTGGGGGCCTCCCCCCTGTTCTTCCATCCGTAAAGGGGGACCCCTTTACGGATGGAAGAACAGGGGGATCTTCACAGTGGTGGGGACCAGACGGAGGGGTCTGCGTGTTTCCCGCCACGTAGGCCTGTTGCTCCCACCCCGGCCCCATGTGTCCCAGCCCCATGGAGGCCGAAGGCCGCTCATCGCGGAATGCAGGTGTCCTGCCGTGATCCGGGGGTCTGGCCGGGCACTGCCCGGGTCAGAGAGAGCGCCTGGGCCCCGAAGGAGCCCCCTGGAAATCCCGGGGTCTGGACCTAGTGGCTCCTGGGGCTTCCCCAGGCTGCTGCCATGGGGCCTGGTTCTGGGCAGGTGAATGCCATTTGCGGACACCATGGACAGGAGGCCGCGGATGCCTTCACGGGGAGGGGGTTGCAGCTCTGGGGGACCCGGGTAGCAGCGGTCTCGCTCCCTTGGGGCGTGGTTTTGCTCAGACTTTAGAGAATTGAAGCCGCTGGGTCCTGGTTGGCCGCCTCGGGGCAGGGTGGGGCCGTTGGAGCCCAAGGAAGACTCTTAGCCACGGAGGAGGGCGCAGGCCTGAGTCCCCAGGGAGAACTCTTCCACGGGCCTGCGACCCGCCCGCCCGGTCCATCTCCATCTGGCATGGAACCGTGGCCGGCCCCGCGCCCCGGCCCCAGGTGCCCAGGTCTTCCCGGGGCACTCTGCCTCTGCGGGGGTGGGAGACCTGCTGCAAAGGATGGTCCGCGGGAAAACGCGCCGTCCTGTGCGGTGCAGGGAGGGCTTCCGGGTCCCGGGACCGAGCCCAGGGACCTTGTGAACCCCGCCTGATATCTCAAGGGTGGGGCCCGTGGCCCCGAGGGAGGCCTGTGTTGGGGGGACTGCCTGCGCATGCGCGGCCCGTGGACTTGGCCTGAAACCAGCCAACCGCTGCTCGGACAAAAGCCATCTCCTGGGGGCCTCCCCCCTGTTCTTCCATCCGTAAAGGGGGACCCCTTTACGGATGGAAGAACAGGGGGATCTTCACAGTGGTGGGGACCAGACGGAGGGGTCTGCGTGTTTCCCGCCACGTAGGCCTGTTGCTCGCACCCCGGCCCCATGTGTCCCAGCCCCATGGAGGCCGAAGGCCGCTCATCGCGGAATGCAGGTGTCCTGCCGTGATCCGGGGGTCTGGCCGGGCACTGCCCGGGTCAGAGAGAGCGCCTGGGCCCCGAAGGAGCCCCCTGGAAATCCCGGGGTCTGGACCTAGTGGCTCCTGGGGCTTCCCCAGGCTCCTGCCATGGGGCCTGGTTCTGGGCAGGTGAATGCCATTTGCGGACACCATGGACAGGAGGCCGCGGATGCCTTCACGGGGAGGGGGTTGCAGCTCTGGGGGACCCGGGTAGCAGCGGTCTCGCTCCCTTGGGGCGTGGTTTTGCTCAGACTTTAGAGAGTTGAAACCGCTGGGTCCTGGTTGGCCGCCTCGGGGAGGGTGGGGCCGTTGGAGCCCAAGGAAGACTCTTAGCCACGGAGGAGGGCGCAGGCCTGAGTCCCCAGGGAGAACTCTTCCACGGGCCTGCGACCCGCCCGCCCGGTCCATCTCCATCTGGCATGGAACCGTGGCCGGCCCCGCGCCCCGGCCCCAGGTGCCCAGGTCTTCCCGGGGCACTCTGCCTCTGCGGGGGTGGGAGACCTGCTGCAAAGGATGGTCCGCGGGAAAACGCGCCGTCCTGTGCGGTGCAGGGAGGGCTTCCGGGTCCCGGGACCGAGCCCAGGGACCTTGTGAACCCCGCCTGATATCTCAAGGGTGGGGCCCGTGGCCCCGAGGGAGGCCTGAGTTGGGGGGACTGCCTGCGCATGCGCGGCCCCTGGACCTGGCCTGAAACCAGCCAGCCGCTGCTCGGACAAAAGCCATCTCCTGGGGGCCTCCCCCCTGTTCTTCCATCCGTAAAGGGGGACCCCTTTACGGATGGAAGAACTGGGGGATCTTCACAGTGGTGGGGACCAGACGGAGGGGTCTGCGTGTTTCCCGCCACGTAGGCCTGTTGCTCGCACCCCGGCCCCATGTGTCCCAGCCCCATGGAGGCCGAAGGCCGCTCATCGCGGAATGCAGGTGTCCTGCCGTGATCCGGGGGTCTGGCCGGGCACTGCCCGGGTCAGAGAGAGCGCCTGGGCCCCGAAGGAGCCCCCTGGAAATCCCGGGCCCTGGACCTAGTGGCTCCTGGGGCTTCCCCAGGCTCCTGCCATGGGGCCTGGTTCTGGGCAGGTGAATGCCATTTGCGGACACCATGGACAGGAGGCCGCGGATGCCTTCACGGGGAGGGGGTTGCAGCTCTGGGGGACCCGGGTAGCAGCGGTCTCGCTCCCTTGGGGCGTGGTTTTGCTCAGACTTTAGAGAGTTGAAACCGCTGGGTCCTGGTTGGCCGCCTAGGGGAGGGTGGGGCCGTTGGAGCCCAAGGAAGACTCTTAGCCACAGAGGAGGGAGCAGGCCTGAGTCCCCAGGGAGAACTCTTCTAGGGGCCTGCGACCCGCCCGCCCGGTCCATCTCCATCTGGCATGGAACCGTGGCCGACCCCGCGCCCCGGCCCCAGGTGCCCAGGTCTTCCCGGGGCACTCTGCCTCTGTGGGGGTGGGAGACCTGCTGCAAAGGATGGTCCGCGGGAAAACGCGCCGTCCTGTGCGGTGCAGGGAGGGCTTCCGGGTCCCGGGACCGAGCCCAGGGACCTTGTGAACCCCGCCTGATATCTCAAGGGTGGGGCCCGTGGCCCCGAGGGAGGCGTGTGTTGGGGGGACTGCCTGCGCATGCGCGGCCCCTGGACTTGGCCTGAAACCAGCCAGCCGCTGCTCGGACAAAAGCCATCTCCTGGGGGCCTCCCCCCTGTTCTTCCATCCGTAAAGGGGGACCCCTTTACGGATGGAAGAACAGGGGGATCTTCACAGTGGTGGGGACCAGACGGAGGGGTCTGCGTGTTTCCCGCCACGTAGGCCTGTTGCTCGCACCCCGGCCCCATGTGTCCCAGCCCCATGGAGGCCGAAGGCCGCTCATCACGGAATGCAGGTGTCCTGCCGTGATCCGGGGGTCTGGCCGGGCACTGCCCGGGTCAGAGAGAGCGCCTGGGCCCCGAAGGAGCCCCCTGGAAATCCCGGGCCCTGGACCTAGTGGCTCCTGGGGCTTCCCCAGGCTGCTGCCATGGGGCCTGGTTCTGGGCAGGTGAATGCCATTTGCGGACACCATGGACAGGAGGCCGCGGATGCCTTCACGGGGAGGGGGTTGCAGCTCTGGGGGACCCGGGTAGCAGCGGTCTCGCTCCCTTGGGGCGTGGTTTTGCTCAGACTTTAGAGAATTGAAGCCGCTGGGTCCTGGTTGGCCGCCTCGGGGCAGGGTGGGTCCGTTGGAGCCCAAGGAAGACTCTTAGCCACGGAGGAGGGCGCAGGCCTGAGTCCCCAGGGAGAACTCTTCCACGGGCCTGCGACCCGCCCGCCCGGTCCATCTCCATCTGGCATGGAACCTTGGCCGGCCCCGCGCCCTGGCCCCAGGTGCCCAGGTCTTCCCTGGGCACTCTGCCTCTGCGGGGGTGGGAGTACTGCTGAAAAGGATGGTCCGCGGGAAAACGCGCCGTCCTGTGCGGTGCAGGGAGGGCTTCCGGGTCCCGTGACCGAGCCCAGGGACCTTGTGAACCCCGCCTGATATCTCAAGGGTGGGGCCCGTGGCCCCGAGGGAGGCGTGTGTTGGGGGGACTGCCTGCGCATGCGCGGCCCCTGGACTTGGCCTGAAACCAGCCAGCCGCTGCTCGGACAAAAGCCATCTCCTGGGGGCCTTCCCCCTGTTCTTCCATCCGTAAAGGGGGACCCCTTTACGGATGGAAGAACAGGGGGATCTTCACAGTGGTGGGGACCAGACGGAGGGGTCTGCGTGTTTCCCGCCACGTAGGCCTGTTGCTCGCACCCCGGCCCCATGTGTCCCAGCCCCATGGAGGCCGAAGGCCGCTCATCGCGGAATGCAGGTGTCCTGCCGTGATCCGGGGGTCTGGCCGGGCACTGCCCGGGTCAGAGAGAGCGCCTGGGCCCCGAAGGAGCCCCCTGGAAATCCCGGGCCCTGGACCTAGTGGCTCCTGGGGCTTCCCCAGGCTGCTGCCATGGGGCCTGGTTCTGGGCAGGTGAATGCCATTTGCGGACACCATGGACAGGAGGCCGCGGATGCCTTCACGGGGAGGGGGTTGCAGCTCTGGGGGACCCGGGTAGCAGCGGTCTCGCTCCCTTGGGGCGTGGTTTTGCTCAGACTTTAGAGAATTGAAGCCGCTGGGTCCTGGTTGGCCGCCTCGGGGCAGGGTGGGTCCGTTGGAGCCCAAGGAAGACTCTTAGCCACGGAGGAGGGCGCAGGCCTGAGTCCCCAGGGAGAACTCTTCCACGGGCCTGCGACCCGCCCGCCCGGTCCATCTCCATCTGGCATGGAACCTTGGCCGGCCCCGCGCCCTGGCCCCAGGTGCCCAGGTCTTCCCTGGGCACTCTGCCTCTGCGGGGGTGGGAGTACTGCTGAAAAGGATGGTCCGCGGGAAAACGCGCCGTCCTGTGCGGTGCAGGGAGGGCTTCCGGGTCCCGTGACCGAGCCCAGGGACCTTGTGAACCCCGCCTGATATCTCAAGGGTGGGGCCCGTGGCCCCGAGGGAGGCGTGTGTTGGGGGGACTGCCTGCGCATGCGCGGCCCCTGGACTTGGCCTGAAACCAGCCAGCCGCTGCTCGGACAAAAGCCATCTCCTGGGGGCCTCCCCCCTGTTCTTCCATCCGTAAAGGGGGACCCCTTTACGGATGGAAGAACAGGGGGATCTTCACAGTGGTGGGGACCAGACGGAGGGGTCTGCGTGTTTCCCGCCACGTAGGCCTGTTGCTCCCACCCCGGCCCCATGTGTCCCAGCCCCATGGAGGCCGAAGGCCGCTCATCGCGGAATGCAGGTGTCCTGCCGTGATCCGGGGGTCTGGCCGGGCACTGCCCGGGTCAGAGAGAGCGCCTGGGCCCCGAAGGAGCCCCCTGGAAATCCCGGGGTCTGGACCTAGTGGCTCCTGGGGCTTCCCCAGGCTCCTGCCATGGGGCCTGGTTCTGGGCAGGTGAATGCCATTTGCGGACACCATGGACAGGAGGCCGCGGATGCCTTCACGGGGAGGGGGTTGCAGCTCTGGGGGACCCGGGTAGCAGCGGTCTCGCTCCCTTGGGGCGTGGTTTTGCTCAGACTTTAGAGAAATGAAGCCGCTGGGTCCTGGTTGGCCGCCTCGGGGCAGGGTGGGGCCGTTGGAGCCCAAGGAAGACTCTTAGCCACGGAGGAGGGCGCAGGCCTGAGTCCCCAGGGAGAACTCTTCCAGGGGCCTGCGACCCGCCCGCCCGGTCCATCTCCATCTGGCATGGAACCTTGGCCGGCCCCCCGCCCTGGCCCCAGGTGCCCAGGTCTTCCCTGGGCACTCTGCCTCTGCGGGGGTGGGAGTACTGCTGAAAAGGATGGTCCGCGGGAAAACGCGCCGTCCTGTGCGGTGCAGGGAGGGCTTCCGGGTCCCGGGACCGAGCCCAGGGACCTTGTGAACCCCGCCTGATATCTCAAGGGTGGGGCCCGTGGCCCCGAGGGAGGCCTGTGTTGGGGGGACTGCCTGCGCATGCGCGGCCCCTGGACTTGGCCTGAAACCAGCCAGCCGCTGCTCGGACAAAAGCCATCTCCTGGGGGCCTCCCCCCTGTTCTTCCATCCGTAAAGGGGGACCCCTTTACGGATGGAAGAACAGGGGGATCTTCACAGTGGTGGGGACCAGACGGAGGGGTCTGCGTGTTTCCCGCCACGTAGGCCTGTTGCTCCCACCCCGGCCCCATGTGTCCCAGCCCCATGGAGGCCGAAGGCCGCTCATCGCGGAATGCAGGTGTCCTGCCGTGATCCGGGGGTCTGGCCGGGCACTGCCCGGGTCAGAGAGAGCGCCTGGGCCCCGAAGGAGCCCCCTGGAAATCCCGGGCCCTGGACCTAGTGGCTCCTGGGGCTTCCCCAGGCTCCTGCCATGGGGCCTGGTTCTGGGCAGGTGAATGCCATTTGCGGACACCATGGACAGGAGGCCTCGGATGCCTTCACGGGGAGGGGGTTGCAGCTCTGGGGGACCCGGGTAGCAGCGGTCTCGCTCCCTTGGGGCGTGGTTTTGCTCAGACTTTAGAGAATTGAAGCCGCTGGGTCCTGGTTGGCCGCCTCGGGGCAGGGTGGGGCCGTTGGAGCCCAAGGAAGACTCTTAGCCACGGAGGAGGGCGCAGGCCTGAGTCCCCAGGGAGAACTCTTCCACGGGCCTGCGACCCGCCCGCCCGGTCCATCTCCATCTGGCATGGAACGGTGGCCGGCCCCCCGCCCTGGCCCCAGGTGCCCAGGTCTTCCCTGGGCACTCTGCCTCTGCGGGGGTGGGAGTACTGCTGAAAAGGATGGTCCGCGGGAAAACGCGCCGTCCTGTGCGGTGCAGGGAGGGCTTCCGGGTCCCGGGACCGAGCCCAGGGACCTTGTGAACCCCGCCTGATATCTCAAGGGTGGGGCCCGTGGCCCCGAGGGAGGCCTTTGTTGGGGGGACTGCCTGCGCATGCGCGGCCCCTGGACTTGGCCTGAAACCAGCCAGCCGCTGCTCGGACAAAAGCCATCTCCTGGGGGCCTCCCCCCTGTTCTTCCATCCGTAAAGGGGGACCCCCTTACGGATGGAAGAACAGGGGGATCTTCACAGTGGTGGGGACCAGACGGAGGGGTCTGCGTGTTTCCCGCCACGTAGGCCTGTTGCTCGCACCCCGGCCCCATGTGTCCCAGCCCCATGGAGGCCGAAGGCCGCTCATCGCGGAATGCAGGTGTCCTGCCGTGATCCGGGGGTCTGGCCGGGCACTGCCCGGGTCAGAGAGAGCGCCTGGGCCCCGAAGGAGCCCCCTGGAAATCCCGGGCCCTGGACCTAGTGGCTCCTGGGGCTTCCCCAGGCTCCTGCCATGGGGCCTGGTTCTGGGCAGGTGAATGCCATTTGCGGACACCATGGACAGGAGGCCGCGGATGCCTTCACGGGGAGGGGGTTGCAGCTCTAGGGGACCCGGGTAGCAGCGGTCTCGCTCCCTTGGGGCGTGGTTTTGCTCAGACTTTAGAGAGTTGAAACCGCTGGGTCCTGGTTGGCCGCCTCGGGGAGGGTGGGGCCGTTGGAGCCCAAGGAAGACTCTTAGCCACAGAGGAGGGAGCAGGCCTGAGTCCCCAGGGAGAACTCTTCTAGGGGCCTGCGACCCGCCCGCCCGGTCCATCTCCATCTGGCATGGAACGGTGGCCGGCCCCGCGCCCCGGCCCCAGGTGCCCAGGTCTTCCCGGGGCACTCTGCCTCTGCGGGGGTGGGAGACCTGCTGCAAAGGATGGTCCGCGGGAAAACGCGCCATCCTGTGCGGTGCAGGGAGGGCTTCCGGGTCCCGGGACCGAGCCCAGGGACCTTGTGAACCCCGCCTGATATCTCAAGGGTGGGACCCGTGGCCCCGAGGGAGGCCTGAGTTGTGGGGACTGCCTGCGCATGCGCGGCCCCTGGACTTGGCCTGAAACCAGCCAGCCGCTGCTCGGACAAAAGCCATCTCCTGGGGGCCTCGCCCCTGTTCTTCCATCCGTAAAGGGGGACCCCTTTACGGATGGAAGAACAGGGGGATTTTCACAGTGGTGGGGACCAGACGGAGGGGTCTGCGTGTTTCCCGCCACGTAGGCCTGTTGCTCGCACCCCGGCCCCATGTGTCCCAACCCCATGGAGGCCGAAGGCCGCTCATCGGGGAATGCAGGTGTCCTGCCGTGATCCGGGGGTCTGGCCGGGCACTGCCCGGGTCAGAGAGAGCGCCTGGGCCCCGAAGGAGCCCCCTGGAAATCCCGGGCCCTGGACCTAGTGGCTCCTGGGGCTTCCCCAGGCTGCTGCCATGGGGCCTGGTTCTGGTCAGGTGAATGCCATTTGCGGACACCATGGACAGGAGGCCGCGGATGCCTTCACGGGGAGGGGGTTGCAGCTCTGGGGAACCCGGGTAGCAGCGGTCTCGCTCCCTTGGGGCGTGGTTTTGCTCAGACTTTAGAGAATTGAAGCCGCTGGGTCCTGGTTGGCCGCCTCGGGGCAGGGTGGGGCCGTTGGAGCCCAAGGAAGACTCTTAGCCACGGAGGAGGGCGCAGGCCTGAGTCCCCAGGGAGAACTCTTCTAGGGGCCTGCGACCCGCCCGCCCGGTCCATCTCCATCTGGCATGGAACGGTGGCCGGCCCCCCGCCCTGGCCCCAGGTGCCCAGGTCTTCCCTGGGGACTCTGCCTCTGCGGGGGTGGGAGACCTGCTGCAAAGGATGGTCCGCGGGAAAACGCGCCGTCCTGTGCGGTGCAGGGAGGGCTTCCGGGTCCCGGGACCGAGCCCAGGGACCTTGTGAATCCCGCCTGATATCTCAAGGGTGGGGACCGTGGCCCGGAGGGAGGCCTGAGTTGGGGGGACTGCCTGCGCATGCGCGGCCCCTGGACTTGGCCTGAAACCAGCCAGCCGCTGCTCGGACAAAAGCCATCTCCTGGGGGCCTCCCCCCTGTTCTTCCATCCGTAAAGGGGGACCCCTTTACGGATGGAAGAACAGGGGGATCTTCACAGTGGTGGGGACCAGACGGAGGGGTCTGCGTGTTTCCCGCCACGTAGGCCTGTTGCTCGCACCCCGGCCCCATGTGTCCCAGCCCCATGGAGGCCGAAGGCCGCTCATCGCGGAATGCAGGTGTCCTGCCGTGATCCGGGGGTCTGGCCGGGCACTGCCCGGGTCAGAGAGAGCGCCTGGGCCCCGAAGGAGCCCCCTGGAAATCCCGGGCCCTGGACCTAGTGGCTCCTGGGGCTTCCCCAGGCTGCTGCCATGGGGCCTGGTTCTGGTCAGGTGAATGCCATTTGCGGACACCATGGACAGGAGGCCGCGGATGCCTTCACGGGGAGGGGGTTGCAGCTCTGGGGGACCCGGGTAGCAGCGGTCTCGCTCCCTTGGGGCGTGGTTTTGCTCAGACTTTAGAGAATTGAAGCCGCTGGGTCCTGGTTGGCCGCCTCGGGGCAGGGTGGGGCCGTTGGAGCCCAAGGAAGACTCTTAGCCACGGAGGAGGGCGCAGGCCTGAGTCCCCAGGGAGAACTCTTCCACGGGCCTGCGACCCGCCCGCCCGGTCCATCTCCATCTGGCATGGAACCGTGGCCGGCCCCGCGCCCCGGCCCCAGGTGCCCAGGTCTTCCCGGGGCACTCTGCCTCTGCGGGGGTGGGAGACCTGCTGCAAAGGATGGTCCGCGGGAAAACGCGCCGTCCTGTGCGGTGCAGGGAGGGCTTCCGGGTCCCGGGACCGAGCCCAGGGACCTTGTGAACCCCGCCTGATATCTCAAGGGTGGGGCCCGTGGCCCCGAGGGAGGCCTGTGTTGGGGGGACTGCCTGCGCATGCGCGGCCCGTGGACTTGGCCTGAAACCAGCCAACCGCTGCTCGGACAAAAGCCATCTCCTGGGGGCCTCCCCCCTGTTCTTCCATCCGTAAAGGGGGACCCCTTTACGGATGGAAGAACAGGGGGATCTTCACAGTGGTGGGGACCAGACGGAGGGGTCTGCGTGTTTCCCGCCACGTAGGCCTGTTGCTCGCACCCCGGCCCCATGTGTCCCAGCCCCATGGAGGCCGAAGGCCGCTCATCGCGGAATGCATGTGTCCTGCCGTGATCCGGGGGTCTGGCCGGGCACTGCCCGGGTCAGAGAGAGCGCCTGGGCCCCGAAGGAGCCCCCTGGAAATCCCGGGGTCTGGACCTAGTGGCTCCTGGGGCTTCCCCAGGCTCCTGCCATGGGGCCTGGTTCTGGGCAGGTGAATGCCATTTGCGGACACCATGGACAGGAGGCCGCGGATGCCTTCACGGGGAGGGGGTTGCAGCTCTGGGGGACCCGGGTAGCAGCGGTCTCGCTCCCTTGGGGCGTGGTTTTGCTCAGACTTTAGAGAGTTGAAACCGCTGGGTCCTGGTTGGCCGCCTCGGGGAGGGTGGGGCCGTTGGAGCCCAAGGAAGACTCTTAGCCACGGAGGAGGGCGCAGGCCTGAGTCCCCAGGGAGAACTCTTCCACGGGCCTGCGACCCGCCCGCCCGGTCCATCTCCATCTGGCATGGAACCGTGGCCGGCCCCGCGCCCCGGCCCCAGGTGCCCAGGTCTTCCCGGGGCACTCTGCCTCTGCGGGGGTGGGAGACCTGCTGCAAAGGATGGTCCGCGGGAAAACGCGCCGTCCTGTGCGGTGCAGGGAGGGCTTCCGGGTCCCGGGACCGAGCCCAGGGACCTTGTGAACCCCGCCTGATATCTCAAGGGTGGGGCCCGTGGCCCCGAGGGAGGCCTGAGTTGGGGGGACTGCCTGCGCATGCGCGGCCCCTGGACCTGGCCTGAAACCAGCCAGCCGCTGCTCGGACAAAAGCCATCTCCTGGGGGCCTCCCCCCTGTTCTTCCATCCGTAAAGGGGGACCCCTTTACGGATGGAAGAACTGGGGGATCTTCACAGTGGTGGGGACCAGACGGAGGGGTCTGCGTGTTTCCCGCCACGTAGGCCTGTTGCTCGCACCCCGGCCCCATGTGTCCCAGCCCCATGGAGGCCGAAGGCCGCTCATCGCGGAATGCAGGTGTCCTGCCGTGATCCGGGGGTCTGGCCGGGCACTGCCCGGGTCAGAGAGAGCGCCTGGGCCCCGAAGGAGCCCCCTGGAAATCCCGGGCCCTGGACCTAGTGGCTCCTGGGGCTTCCCCAGGCTCCTGCCATGGGGCCTGGTTCTGGGCAGGTGAATGCCATTTGCGGACACCATGGACAGGAGGCCGCGGATGCCTTCACGGGGAGGGGGTTGCAGCTCTGGGGGACCCGGGTAGCAGCGGTCTCGCTCCCTTGGGGCGTGGTTTTGCTCAGACTTTAGAGAGTTGAAACCGCTGGGTCCTGGTTGGCCGCCTAGGGGAGGGTGGGGCCGTTGGAGCCCAAGGAAGACTCTTAGCCACAGAGGAGGGAGCAGGCCTGAGTCCCCAGGGAGAACTCTTCTAGGGGCCTGCGACCCGCCCGCCCGGTCCATCTCCATCTGGCATGGAACCGTGGCCGACCCCGCGCCCCGGCCCCAGGTGCCCAGGTCTTCCCGGGGCACTCTGCCTCTGTGGGGGTGGGAGACCTGCTGCAAAGGATGGTCCGCGGGAAAACGCGCCGTCCTGTGCGGTGCAGGGAGGGCTTCCGGGTCCCGGGACCGAGCCCAGGGACCTTGTGAACCCCGCCTGATATCTCAAGGGTGGGGCCCGTGGCCCCGAGGGAGGCGTGTGTTGGGGGGACTGCCTGCGCATGCGCGGCCCCTGGACTTGGCCTGAAACCAGCCAGCCGCTGCTCGGACAAAAGCCATCTCCTGGGGGCCTCCCCCCTGTTCTTCCATCCGTAAAGGGGGACCCCTTTACGGATGGAAGAACAGGGGGATCTTCACAGTGGTGGGGACCAGACGGAGGGGTCTGCGTGTTTCCCGCCACGTAGGCCTGTTGCTCGCACCCCGGCCCCATGTGTCCCAGCCCCATGGAGGCCGAAGGCCGCTCATCGCGGAATGCAGGTGTCCTGCCGTGATCCGGGGGTCTGGCCGGGCACTGCCCGGGTCAGAGAGAGCGCCTGGGCCCCGAAGGAGCCCCCTGGAAATCCCGGGCCCTGGACCTAGTGGCTCCTGGGGCTTCCCCAGGCTGCTGCCATGGGGCCTGGTTCTGGGCAGGTGAATGCCATTTGCGGACACCATGGACAGGAGGCCGCGGATGCCTTCACGGGGAGGGGGTTGCAGCTCTGGGGGACCCGGGTAGCAGCGGTCTCGCTCCCTTGGGGCGTGGTTTTGCTCAGACTTTAGAGAATTGAAGCCGCTGGGTCCTGGTTGGCCGCCTCGGGGCAGGGTGGGTCCGTTGGAGCCCAAGGAAGACTCTTAGCCACGGAGGAGGGCGCAGGCCTGAGTCCCCAGGGAGAACTCTTCCACGGGCCTGCGACCCGCCCGCCCGGTCCATCTCCATCTGGCATGGAACCTTGGCCGGCCCCGCGCCCTGGCCCCAGGTGCCCAGGTCTTCCCTGGGCACTCTGCCTCTGCGGGGGTGGGAGTACTGCTGAAAAGGATGGTCCGCGGGAAAACGCGCCGTCCTGTGCGGTGCAGGGAGGGCTTCCGGGTCCCGTGACCGAGCCCAGGGACCTTGTGAACCCCGCCTGATATCTCAAGGGTGGGGCCCGTGGCCCCGAGGGAGGCGTGTGTTGGGGGGACTGCCTGCGCATGCGCGGCCCCTGGACTTGGCCTGAAACCAGCCAGCCGCTGCTCGGACAAAAGCCATCTCCTGGGGGCCTTCCCCCTGTTCTTCCATCCGTAAAGGGGGACCCCTTTACGGATGGAAGAACAGGGGGATCTTCACAGTGGTGGGGACCAGACGGAGGGGTCTGCGTGTTTCCCGCCACGTAGGCCTGTTGCTCGCACCCCGGCCCCATGTGTCCCAGCCCCATGGAGGCCGAAGGCCGCTCATCGCGGAATGCAGGTGTCCTGCCGTGATCCGGGGGTCTGGCCGGGCACTGCCCGGGTCAGAGAGAGCGCCTGGGCCCCGAAGGAGCCCCCTGGAAATCCCGGGCCCTGGACCTAGTGGCTCCTGGGGCTTCCCCAGGCTGCTGCCATGGGGCCTGGTTCTGGGCAGGTGAATGCCATTTGCGGACACCATGGACAGGAGGCCGCGGATGCCTTCACGGGGAGGGGGTTGCAGCTCTGGGGGACCCGGGTAGCAGCGGTCTCGCTCCCTTGGGGCGTGGTTTTGCTCAGACTTTAGAGAATTGAAGCCGCTGGGTCCTGGTTGGCCGCCTCGGGGCAGGGTGGGTCCGTTGGAGCCCAAGGAAGACTCTTAGCCACGGAGGAGGGCGCAGGCCTGAGTCCCCAGGGAGAACTCTTCCACGGGCCTGCGACCCGCCCGCCCGGTCCATCTCCATCTGGCATGGAACCTTGGCCGGCCCCGCGCCCTGGCCCCAGGTGCCCAGGTCTTCCCTGGGCACTCTGCCTCTGCGGGGGTGGGAGTACTGCTGAAAAGGATGGTCCGCGGGAAAACGCGCCGTCCTGTGCGGTGCAGGGAGGGCTTCCGGGTCCCGTGACCGAGCCCAGGGACCTTGTGAACCCCGCCTGATATCTCAAGGGTGGGGCCCGTGGCCCCGAGGGAGGCGTGTGTTGGGGGGACTGCCTGCGCATGCGCGGCCCCTGGACTTGGCCTGAAACCAGCCAGCCGCTGCTCGGACAAAAGCCATCTCCTGGGGGCCTCCCCCCTGTTCTTCCATCCGTAAAGGGGGACCCCTTTACGGATGGAAGAACAGGGGGATCTTCACAGTGGTGGGGACCAGACGGAGGGGTCTGCGTGTTTCCCGCCACGTAGGCCTGTTGCTCGCACCCCGGCCCCATGTGTCCCAGCCCCATGGAGGCCGAAGGCCGCTCATCGCGGAATGCAGGTGTCCTGCCGTGATCCGGGGGTCTGGCCGGGCACTGCCCGGGTCAGAGAGAGCGCCTGGGCCCCGAAGGAGCCCCCTGGAAATCCCGGGGTCTGGACCTAGTGGCTCCTGGGGCTTCCCCAGGCTCCTGCCATGGGGCCTGGTTCTGGGCAGGTGAATGCCATTTGCGGACACCATGGACAGGAGGCCGCGGATGCCTTCACGGGGAGGGGGTTGCAGCTCTGGGGGACCCGGGTAGCAGCGGTCTCGCTCCCTTGGGGCGTGGTTTTGCTCAGACTTTAGAGAAATGAAGCCGCTGGGTCCTGGTTGGCCGCCTCGGGGCAGGGTGGGGCCGTTGGAGCCCAAGGAAGACTCTTAGCCACGGAGGAGGGCGCAGGCCTGAGTCCCCAGGGAGAACTCTTCCAGGGGCCTGCGACCCGCCCGCCCGGTCCATCTCCATCTGGCATGGAACCTTGGCCGGCCCCCCGCCCTGGCCCCAGGTGCCCAGGTCTTCCCTGGGCACTCTGCCTCTGCGGGGGTGGGAGTACTGCTGAAAAGGATGGTCCGCGGGAAAACGCGCCGTCCTGTGCGGTGCAGGGAGGGCTTCCGGGTCCCGGGACCGAGCCCAGGGACCTTGTGAACCCCGCCTGATATCTCAAGGGTGGGGCCCGTGGCCCCGAGGGAGGCCTGTGTTGGGGGGACTGCCTGCGCATGCGCGGCCCCTGGACTTGGCCTGAAACCAGCCAGCCGCTGCTCGGACAAAAGCCATCTCCTGGGGGCCTCCCCCCTGTTCTTCCATCCGTAAAGGGGGACCCCTTTACGGATGGAAGAACAGGGGGATCTTCACAGTGGTGGGGACCAGACGGAGGGGTCTGCGTGTTTCCCGCCACGTAGGCCTGTTGCTCCCACCCCGGCCCCATGTGTCCCAGCCCCATGGAGGCCGAAGGCCGCTCATCGCGGAATGCAGGTGTCCTGCCGTGATCCGGGGGTCTGGCCGGGCACTGCCCGGGTCAGAGAGAGCGCCTGGGCCCCGAAGGAGCCCCCTGGAAATCCCGGGGTCTGGACCTAGTGGCTCCTGGGGCTTCCCCAGGCTCCTGCCATGGGGCCTGGTTCTGGGCAGGTGAATGCCATTTGCGGACACCATGGACAGGAGGCCTCGGATGCCTTCACGGGGAGGGGGTTGCAGCTCTGGGGGACCCGGGTAGCAGCGGTCTCGCTCCCTTGGGGCGTGGTTTTGCTCAGACTTTAGAGAATTGAAGCCGCTGGGTCCTGGTTGGCCGCCTCGGGGCAGGGTGGGGCCGTTGGAGCCCAAGGAAGACTCTTAGCCACGGAGGAGGGCGCAGGCCTGAGTCCCTAGGGAGAACTCTTCCACGGGCCTGCGACCCGCCCGCCCGGTCCATCTCCATCTGGCATGGAACGGTGGCCGGCCCCCCGCCCTGGCCCCAGGTGCCCAGGTCTTCCCTGGGCACTCTGCCTCTGCGGGGGTGGGAGTACTGCTGAAAAGGATGGTCCGCGGGAAAACGCGCCGTCCTGTGCGGTGCAGGGAGGGCTTCCGGGTCCCGGGACCGAGCCCAGGGACCTTGTGAACCCCGCCTGATATCTCAAGGGTGGGGCCCGTGGCCCCGAGGGAGGCCTTTGTTGGGGGGACTGCCTGCGCATGCGCGGCCCCTGGACTTGGCCTGAAACCAGCCAGCCGCTGCTCGGACAAAAGCCATCTCCTGGGGGCCTCCCCCCTGTTCTTCCATCCGTAAAGGGGGACCCCCTTACGGATGGAAGAACAGGGGGATCTTCACAGTGGTGGGGACCAGACGGAGGGGTCTGCGTGTTTCCCGCCACGTAGGCCTGTTGCTCGCACCCCGGCCCCATGTGTCCCAGCCCCATGGAGGCCGAAGGCCGCTCATCGCGGAATGCAGGTGTCCTGCCGTGATCCGGGGGTCTGGCCGGGCACTGCCCGGGTCAGAGAGAGCGCCTGGGCCCCGAAGGAGCCCCCTGGAAATCCCGGGCCCTGGACCTAGTGGCTCCTGGGGCTTCCCCAGGCTCCTGCCATGGGGCCTGGTTCTGGGCAGGTGAATGCCATTTGCGGACACCATGGACAGGAGGCCGCGGATGCCTTCACGGGGAGGGGGTTGCAGCTCTAGGGGACCCGGGTAGCAGCGGTCTCGCTCCCTTGGGGCGTGGTTTTGCTCAGACTTTAGAGAGTTGAAACCGCTGGGTCCTGGTTGGCCGCCTCGGGGAGGGTGGGGCCGTTGGAGCCCAAGGAAGACTCTTAGCCACAGAGGAGGGAGCAGGCCTGAGTCCCCAGGGAGAACTCTTCTAGGGGCCTGCGACCCGCCCGCCCGGTCCATCTCCATCTGGCATGGAACGGTGGCCGGCCCCGCGCCCCGGCCCCAGGTGCCCAGGTCTTCCCGGGGCACTCTGCCTCTGCGGGGGTGGGAGACCTGCTGCAAAGGATGGTCCGCGGGAAAACGCGCCATCCTGTGCGGTGCAGGGAGGGCTTCCGGGTCCCGGGACCGAGCCCAGGGACCTTGTGAACCCCGCCTGATATCTCAAGGGTGGGACCCGTGGCCCCGAGGGAGGCCTGAGTTGTGGGGACTGCCTGCGCATGCGCGGCCCCTGGACTTGGCCTGAAACCAGCCAGCCGCTGCTCGGACAAAAGCCATCTCCTGGGGGCCTCGCCCCTGTTCTTCCATCCGTAAAGGGGGACCCCTTTACGGATGGAAGAACAGGGGGATTTTCACAGTGGTGGGGACCAGACGGAGGGGTCTGCGTGTTTCCCGCCACGTAGGCCTGTTGCTCGCACCCCGGCCCCATGTGTCCCAACCCCATGGAGGCCGAAGGCCGCTCATCGGGGAATGCAGGTGTCCTGCCGTGATCCGGGGGTCTGGCCGGGCACTGCCCGGGTCAGAGAGAGCGCCTGGGCCCCGAAGGAGCCCCCTGGAAATCCCGGGGTCTGGACCTAGTGGCTCCTGGGGCTTCCCCAGGCTCCTGCCATGGGGCCTGGTTCTGGGCAGGTGAATGCCATTTGCGGACACCATGGACAGGAGGCCGCGGATGCCTTCACGGGGAGGGGGTTGCAGCTCTGGGGGACCCGGGTAGCAGCGGTCTCGCTCCCTTGGGGCGTGGTTTTGCTCAGACTTTAGAGAGTTGAAACCGCTGGGTCCTGGTTGGCCGCCTCGGGGAGGGTGGGGCCGTTGGAGCCCAAGGAAGACTCTTAGCCACAGAGGAGGGAGCAGGCCTGAGTCCCCAGGGAGAACTCTTCCAGTGGCCTGCGACCCGCCCGCCCGGTCCATCTCCATCTGGCATGGAACCTTGGCCGGACCCCCGCCCCGGCCCCAGGTGCCCAGGTCTTCCCGGGGCACTCTGACTCTATGTGGGTGGGAGACCTGCTGCAAACGATGGTCCGCGGGAAAACGCGCCGTCCTGTGCGGTGCAGGGAGGGCTTCCGGGTCCCGGGACCGAGCCCAGGGACCTTGTGAACCCCGCCTGATATCTCAAGGGTGGGGCCCGTGGCCCCGAGGGAGTCCTGAGTTGGGGGGACTGCCTGCGCATGCGCGGCCCCTGGACTTGGCCTGAAACCAGCCAGCCGCTGCTCGGACAAAAGCCATCTCCTGGGGGCCTCCCCCCTGTTCTTCCATCCGTAAAGGGGGACCCCTTTACGGATGGAAGAACAGGGGGATCTTCACAGTGGTGGGGATCAGACGGAGGGGTCTGCGTGTTTCCCGCCACGTAGGCCTGTTGCTCGCACCCCGGCCCCATGTGTCCCAGCCCCATGGAGGCCGAAGGCCGCTCATCGCGGAATGCAGGTGTCCTGCCGTGATCCGGGGGTCTGGCCGGGCACTGCCCGGGTCAGAGAGAGCGCCTGGGCCCCGAAGGAGCCCCCTGGAAATCCCGGGGTCTGGACCTAGTGGCTCCTGGGGCTTCCCCAGGCTCCTGCCATGGGGCCTGGTTCTGGGCAGGTGAATGCCATTTGCGGACACCATGGACAGGAGGCCGCGGATGCCCTAACGGGGAGGGGGTTGCAGCTCTGGGGGACCTGGGTAGCAGCGGTCTCGCTCCCTTGGGGCGTGGTTTTGCTCAGACTTTAGAGAGTTGAAACCGCTGGGTCCTGGTTGGCCGCCTCGGGGAGGGTGGGGCCGTTGGAGCCCAAGGAAGACTCTTAGCCACGGAGCAGGGATCAGGCCTGAGTCCCCAGGGAGAACTCTTCTAGGGGCCTGCGACCCGCCCGCCCGGTCCATCTCCATCTGGCATGGAACCGTGGCCGGCCCCGCGCCCCGGCCCCAGGTGCCCAGGTCTTCCCGGGGCACTCTGCCTCTGCGGGGGTGGGAGACCTGCTGCAAAGGATGGTCCGCGGGAAAACGCGCCGTCCTGTGCGGTGCAGGGAGGGCTTCCGGGTCCCGGGACCGAGCCCAGGGACCTTGTGAACCCCGCCTGATATCTCAAGGGTGGGGCCCGTGGCCCCGAGGGAGGCCTGAGTTGGGGGGACTGCCTGCGCATGCGCGGCCCCTGGACTTGGCCTGAAACCAGCCAGCCGCTGCTCGGACAAAAGCCATCTCCTGGGGGCCTCCCCCCTGTTCTTCCATCCGTAAAGGGGGACCCCTTTACGGATGGAAGAACAGGGGGATCTTCACAGTGGTGGGGACCAGACGGAGGGGTCTGCGTGTTTCCCGCCACGTAGGCCTGTTGCTCGCACCCCGGCCCCATGTGTCCCAGCCCCATGGAGGCCGAAGGCCGCTCATCGCGGAATGCAGGTGTCCTGCCGTGATCCGGGGGTCTGGCCGGGCACTGCCCGGGTCAGAGAGAGCGCCTGGGCCCCGAAGGAGCCCCCTGGAAATCCCGGGGTCTGGACCTAGTGGCTCCTGGGGCTTCCCCAGGCTCCTGCCATGGGGCCTGGTTCTGGGCAGGTGAATGCCATTTGCGGACACCATGGACAGGAGGCCGCGGATGCCTTCACGGGGAGGGGGTTGCAGCTCTGGGGGACCCGGGTAGCAGCGGTCTCGCTCCCTTGGGGCGTGGTTTAGCTCAGACTTTAGAGAGTTGAAGCGGCTGGGACCTGGTTGGCCGCCTCGGGGCAGGGTGGGGCCGTTGGAGCCCAAGGAAGACTCTTAGCCACGGAGGAGGGCGCAGGCCTGAGTCCCCAGGGAGAACTCTTCCAGGGGCCTGCGACCCGCCCGCCCGGTCCATCTCCATCTGGCATGGAACCTTGGCCGGACCCCCACCCCGGCCCCAGGTGTCCAGGTCTTCCCGGGGCACTCTGCCTCTTTGTGGGTGGGAGACCTGCTGCAAAGGATGGTTCGCGGGAAAACGCGCCGTCCTGTGCGGTGCAGGGAGGGCTTCCGGGTCCCGGGACCGAGCCCAGGGACCTTGTGAACCCCGCCTGATATCTCAAGGGTGGGGCCCGTGGCCCCGAGGGAGGCCTGAGTTGGGGGGACTGCCTGCGCATGCGCGGCCCCTGGACTTGGCCTGAAACCAGCCAGCCGCTGCTCGGACAAAAGCCATCTCCTGGGGGCCTCCCCCCTGTTCTTCCATCCGTAAAGGGGGACCCCTTTACGGATGGAAGAACAGGGGGATCTTCACAGTGGTGGGGACCAGACGGAGGGGTCTGCGTGTTTCCCGCCACGTAGGCCTGTTGCTCGCACCTCGGCCCCATGTGTCCCAGCCCCATGGAGGCCGCAGGCCGCTCATCGCGGAATGCAGGTGTCCTGCCGTGATCCGGGGGTCTGGCCGGGCACTGCCCGGGTCAGAGAGAGCGCCTGGGCCCCGAAGGAGCCCCCTGGAAATCCCGGGGTCTGGACCTAGTGGCTCCTGGGGCTTCCCCAGGCTCCTGCCATGGGGCCTGGTTCTGGGCAGGTGAATGCCATTTGCGGACACCATGGACAGGAGGCCGCGGATGCCTTCACGGGGAGGGGGTTGCAGCTCTGGGGGACCCGGGTAGCAGCGGTCTCGCTCCCTTGGGGCGTGGTTTAGCTCAGACTTTAGAGAGTTGAAGCCCCTGGGACCTGGTTGGCCGCCTCGGGGCAGGGTGGGGCCGTTGGAGCCCAAGGGAGACTCTTAGCCACGGAGGAGGGCGCAGGCCTGAGTCCCCAGGGAGAACTCTTCCAGGGGCCTGCGACCCGCCCGCCCGGTCCATCTCCATCTGGCATGGAACCTTGGCCGGACCCCCGCCCCGGCCCCAGGTGCCCAGGTCTTCCCGGGGCACTCTGACTCTATGTGGGTGGGAGACCTGCTGAAAAGGATGGTCCGCGGGAAAACGCGCCGTCCTGTGCGGTGCAGGGAGGGCTTCCGGGTCCCGGGACCGAGCCCAGGGACCTTGTGAACCCCGCCTGATATCTCAAGGGTGGGGCCCGTGGCCCCGAGGGAGTCCTGAGTTGGGGGGACTGCCTGCGCATGCGCGGCCCCTGGACTTGGCCTGAAACCAGCCAGCCGCTGCTCGGACAAAAGCCATCTCCTGGGGGCCTCCCCCCTGTTCTTCCATCCGTAAAGGGGGACCCCTTTACGGATGGAAGAACAGGGGGATCTTCACAGTGGTGGGGATCAGACGGAGGGGTCTGCGTGTTTCCCGCCACGTAGGCCTGTTGCTCGCACCCCGGCCCCATGTGTCCCAGCCCCATGGAGGCCGAAGGCCGCTCATCGCGGAATGCAGGTGTCCTGCCGTGATCCGGGGGTCTGGCCGGGCACTGCCCGGGTCAGAGAGAGCGCCTGGGCCCCGAAGGAGCCCCCTGGAAATCCCGGGGTCTGGACCTAGTGGCTCCTGGGGCTTCCCCAGGCTCCTGCCATGGGGCCTGGTTCTGGGCAGGTGAATGCCATTTGCGGACACCATGGACAGGAGGCCTCGGATGCCTTCACGGGGAGGGGGTTGCAGCTCTGGGGGACCCGGGTAGCAGCGGTCTCGCTCCCTTGGGGCGTGGTTTTGCTCAGACTTTAGAGAATTGAAGCCGCTGGGTCCTGGTTGGCCGCCTCGGGGCAGGGTGGGGCCGTTGGAGCCCAAGGAAGACTCTTAGCCACGGAGGAGGGCGCAGGCCTGAGTCCCCAGGGAGAACTCTTCCACGGGCCTGCGACCCGCCCGCCCGGTCCATCTCCATCTGGCATGGAACCTTGGCCGGCCCCGCGCCCTGGCCCCAGGTGCCCAGGTCTTCCCTGGGCACTCTGCCTCTGCGGGGGTGGGAGTACTGCTGAAAAGGATGGTCCGCGGGAAAACGCGCCGTCCTGTGCGGTGCAGGGAGGGCTTCCGGGTCCCGTGACCGAGCCCAGGGACCTTGTGAACCCCGCCTGATATCTCAAGGGTGGGGCCCGTGGCCCCGAGGGAGGCCTGTGTTGGGGGGACTGCCTGCGCATGCGCGGCCCCTGGACTTGGCCTGAAACCAGCCAGCCGCTGCTCGGACAAAAGCCATCTCCTGGGGGCCTCCCCCCTGTTCTTCCATCCGTAAAGGGGGACCCCTTTACGGATGGAAGAACAGGGGGATCTTCACAGTGGTGGGGACCAGACGGAGGGGTCTGCGTGTTTCCCGCCACGTAGGCCTGTTGCTCGCACCCCGGCCCCATGTGTCCCAGCCCCATGGAGGCCGAAGGCCGCTCATCGCGGAATGCAGGTGTCCTGCCGTGATCCGGGGGTCTGGCCGGGCACTGCCCGGGTCAGAGAGAGCGCCTGGGCCCCGAAGGAGCCCCCTGGAAATCCCGGGGTCTGGACCTAGTGGCTCCTGGGGCTTCCCCAGGCTCCTGCCATGGGGCCTGGTTCTGGGCAGGTGAATGCCATTTGCGGACACCATGGACAGGAGGCCGCGGATGCCTTCACGGGGAGGGGGTTGCAGCTCTGGGGGACCCGGGTAGCAGCGGTCTCGCTCCCTTGGGGCGTGGTTTTGCTCAGACTTTAGAGAGTTGAAACCGCTGGGTCCTGGTTGGCCGCCTCGGGGAGTGTGGGGCCGTTGGAGCCCAAGGAAGACTCTTAGCCACGGAGGAGGGCGCAGGCCTGAGTCCCCAGGGAGAACTCTTCCACGGGCCTGCGACCCGCCCGCCCGGTCCATCTCCATCTGGCATGGAACCGTGGCCGGCCCCGCGCCCCGGCCCCAGGTGCCCAGGTCTTCCCGGGGCACTCTGCCTCTGTGGGGGTGGGAGACCTGCTGCAAAGGATGGTCCGCGGGAAAACGCGCCGTCCTGTGCGGTGCAGGGAGGGCTTCCGGGTCCCGGGACCGAGCCCAGGGACCTTGTGAACCCCGCCTGATATCTCAAGGGTGGGGCCCGTGGCCCCGAGGGAGGCCTGAGTTGGGGGGACTGCCTGCGCATGCGCGGCCCCTGGACCTGGCCTGAAACCAGCCAGCCGCTGCTCGGACAAAAGCCATCTCCTGGGGGCCTCCCCCCTGTTCTTCCATCCGTAAAGGGGGACCCCTTTACGGATGGAAGAACTGGGGGATCGTCACAGTGGTGGGGACCAGACGGAGGGGTCTGCGTGTTTCCCGCCACGTAGGCCTGTTGCTCGCACCCCGGCCCCATGTGTCCCAGCCCCATGGAGGCCGAAGGCCGCTCATCGCGGAATGCAGGTGTCCTGCCGTGATCCGGGGGTCTGGCCGGGCACTGCCCGGGTCAGAGAGAGCGCCTGGGCCCCGAAGGAGCCCCCTGGAAATCCCGGGCCCTGGACCTAGTGGCTCCTGGGGCTTCCCCAGGCTCCTGCCATGGGGCCTGGTTCTGGGCAGGTGAATGCCATTTGCGGACACCATGGACAGGAGGCCGCGGATGCCTTCACGGGGAGGGGGTTGCAGCTCTGGGGGACCCGGGTAGCAGCGGTCTCGCTCCCTTGGGGCGTGGTTTTGCTCAGACTTTAGAGAGTTGAAACCGCTGGGTCCTGGTTGGCCGCCTAGGGGAGGGTGGGGCCGTTGGAGCCCATGGAAGACTCTTAGCCACAGAGGAGGGAGCAGGCCTGAGTCCCCAGGGAGAACTCTTCTAGGGGCCTGCGACCCGCCCGCCCGGTCCATCTCCATCTGGCATGGAACCGTGGCCGGCCCCGCGCCCCGGCCCCAGGTGCCCAGGTCTTCCCGGGGCACTCTGCCTCTGTGGGGGTGGGAGACCTGCTGCAAAGGATGGTCCGCGGGAAAACGCGCCGTCCTGTGCGGTGCAGGGAGGGCTTCCGGGTCCCGGGACCGAGCCCAGGGACCTTGTGAACCCCGCCTGATATCTCAAGGGTGGGGCCCGTGGCCCCGAGGGAGGCGTGTGTTGGGGGGACTGCCTGCGCATGCGCGGCCCCTGGACTTGGCCTGAAACCAGCCAGCCGCTGCTCGGACAAAAGCCATCTCCTGGGGGCCTCCCCCCTGTTCTTCCATCCGTAAAGGGGGACCCCTTTACGGATGGAAGAACAGGGGGATCTTCACAGTGGTGGGGACCAGACGGAGGGGTCTGCGTGTTTCCCGCCACGTAGGCCTGTTGCTCGCACCCCGGCCCCATGTGTCCCAGCCCCATGGAGGCCGAAGGCCGCTCATCGCGGAATGCAGGTGTCCTGCCGTGATCCGGGGGTCTGGCCGGGCACTGCCCGGGTCAGAGAGAGCGCCTGGGCCCCGAAGGAGCCCCCTGGAAATCCCGGGCCCTGGACCTAGTGGCTCCTGGGGCTTCCCCAGGCTGCTGCCATGGGGCCTGGTTCTGGGCAGGTGAATGCCATTTGCGGACACCATGGACAGGAGGCCGCGGATGCCTTCACGGGGAGGGGGTTGCAGCTCTGGGGGACCCGGGTAGCAGCGGTCTCGCTCCCTTGGGGCGTGGTTTTGCTCAGACTTTAGAGAATTGAAGCCGCTGGGTCCTGGTTGGCCGCCTCGGGGCAGGGTGGGTCCGTTGGAGCCCAAGGAAGACTCTTAGCCACGGAGGAGGGCGCAGGCCTGAGTCCCCAGGGAGAACTCTTCCACGGGCCTGCGACCCGCCCGCCCGGTCCATCTCCATCTGGCATGGAACCTTGGCCGGCCCCGCGCCCTGGCCCCAGGTGCCCAGGTCTTCCCTGGGCACTCTGCCTCTGCGGGGGTGGGAGTACTGCTGAAAAGGATGGTCCGCGGGAAAACGCGCCGTCCTGTGCGGTGCAGGGAGGGCTTCCGGGTCCCGTGACCGAGCCCAGGGACCTTGTGAACCCCGCCTGATATCTCAAGGGTGGGGCCCGTGGCCCCGAGGGAGGCGTGTGTTGGGGGGACTGCCTGCGCATGCGCGGCCCCTGGACTTGGCCTGAAACCAGCCAGCCGCTGCTCGGACAAAAGCCATCTCCTGGGGGCCTCCCCCCTGTTCTTCCATCCGTAAAGGGGGACCCCTTTACGGATGGAAGAACAGGGGGATCTTCACAGTGGTGGGGACCAGACGGAGGGGTCTGCGTGTTTCCCGCCACGTAGGCCTGTTGCTCGCACCCCGGCCCCATGTGTCCCAGCCCCATGGAGGCCGAAGGCCGCTCATCGCGGAATGCAGGTGTCCTGCCGTGATCCGGGGGTCTGGCCGGGCACTGCCCGGGTCAGAGAGAGCGCCTGGGCCCCGAAGGAGCCCCCTGGAAATCCCGGGCCCTGGACCTACTGGCTCCTGGGGCTTCCCCAGGCTGCTGCCATGGGGCCTGGTTCTGGGCAGGTGAATGCCATTTGCGGACACCATGGACAGGAGGCCGCGGATGCCTTCACGGGGAGGGGGTTGCAGCTCTGGGGGACCCGGGTAGCAGCGGTCTCGCTCCCTTGGGGCGTGGTTTAGCTCAGACTTTAGAGAGTTGAAGCCGCTGGGACCTGGTTGGCCGCCTCGGGGCAGGGTGGGGCCGTTGGAGCCCAAGGAAGACTCTTAGCCACGGAGGCGGGCGCAGGCCTGAGTCCCCAGGGAGAACTCTTCCAGGGGCCTGCGACCCGCCCGCCCGGTCCATCTCCATCTGGCATGGAACCTTGGCCGGACCCCCACCCCGGCCCCAGGTGCCCAGGTCTTCCCGGGGCACTCTGCCTCTATGTGGGTGGGAGACCTGCTGCAAAGGATGGTCCGCGGGAAAACGCGCCGTCCTGTGCGGTGCAGGGAGGGCTTCCGGGTCCCGGGACCGAGCCCAGGGACCTTGTGAACCCCGCCTGATATCTCAAGGGTGGGGCCCGTGGCCCCGAGGGAGGCCTGAGTTGGGGGGACTGCCTGCGCATGCGCGGCCCCTGGACCTGGCCTGAAACCAGCCAGCCGCTGCTCGGACAAAAGCCATCTCCTGGGGGCCTCCCCCCTGTTCTTCCATCCGTAAAGGGGGACCCCTTTACGGATGGAAGAACTGGGGGATCTTCACAGTGGTGGGGACCAGACGGAGGGGTCTGCGTGTTTCCCGCCACGTAGGCCTGTTGCTCGCACCCCGGCCCCATGTGTCCCAGCCCCATGGAGGCCGAAGGCCGCTCATCGCGGAATGCAGGTGTCCTGCCGTGATCCGGGGGTCTGGCCGGGCACTGCCCGGGTCAGAGAGAGCGCCTGGGCCCCGAAGGAGCCCCCTGGAAATCCCGGGCCCTGGACCTAGTGGCTCCTGGGGCTTCCCCAGGCTCCTGCCATGGGGCCTGGTTCTGGGCAGGTGAATGCCATTTGCGGACACCATGGACAGGAGGCCGCGGATGCCTTCACGGGGAGGGGGTTGCAGCTCTGGGGGACCCGGGTAGCAGCGGTCTCGCTCCCTTGGGGCGTGGTTTTGCTCAGACTTTAGAGAGTTGAAACCGCTGGGTCCTGGTTGGCCGCCTCGGGGAGGGTGGGGCCGTTGGAGCCCAAGGAAGACTCTTAGCCACGGAGGAGGGCGCAGGCCTGAGTCCCCAGGGAGAACTCTTCCACGGGCCTGCGACCCGCCCGCCCGGTCCATCTCCATCTGGCATGGAACCGTGGCCGGCCCCGCGCCCCGGCCCCAGGTGCCCAGGTCTTCCCGGGGCACTCTGCCTCTGCGGGGGTGGGAGACCTGCTGCAAAGGATGGTCCGCGGGAAAACGCGCCGTCCTGTGCGGTGCAGGGAGGGCTTCCGGGTCCCGGGACCGAGCCCAGGGACCTTGTGAACCCCGCCTGATATCTCAAGGGTGGGGCCCGTGGCCCCGAGGGAGGCCTGAGTTGGGGGGACTGCCTGCGCATGCGCGGCCCCTGGACCTGGCCTGAAACCAGCCAGCCGCTGCTCGGACAAAAGCCATCTCCTGGGGGCCTCCCCCCTGTTCTTCCATCCGTAAAGGGGGACCCCTTTACGGATGGAAGAACTGGGGGATCTTCACAGTGGTGGGGACCAGACGGAGGGGTCTGCGTGTTTCCCGCCACGTAGGCCTGTTGCTCGCACCCCGGCCCCATGTGTCCCAGCCCCATGGAGGCCGAAGGCCGCTCATCGCGGAATGCAGGTGTCCTGCCGTGATCCGGGGGTCTGGCCGGGCACTGCCCGGGTCAGAGAGAGCGCCTGGGCCCCGAAGGAGCCCCCTGGAAATCCCGGGCCCTGGACCTAGTGGCTCCTGGGGCTTCCCCAGGCTCCTGCCATGGGGCCTGGTTCTGGGCAGGTGAATGCCATTTGCGGACACCATGGACAGGAGGCCGCGGATGCCTTCACGGGGAGGGGGTTGCAGCTCTGGGGGACCCGGGTAGCAGCGGTCTCGCTCCCTTGGGGCGTGGTTTTGCTCAGACTTTAGAGAGTTGAAACCGCTGGGTCCTGGTTGGCCGCCTAGGGGAGGGTGGGGCCGTTGGAGCCCAAGGAAGACTCTTAGCCACAGAGGAGGGAGCAGGCCTGAGTCCCCAGGGAGAACTCTTCTAGGGGCCTGCGACCCGCCCGCCCGGTCCATCTCCATCTGGCATGGAACCGTGGCCGACCCCGCGCCCCGGCCCCAGGTGCCCAGGTCTTCCCGGGGCACTCTGCCTCTGTGGGGGTGGGAGACCTGCTGCAAAGGATGGTCCGCGGGAAAACGCGCCGTCCTGTGCGGTGCAGGGAGGGCTTCCGGGTCCCGGGACCGAGCCCAGGGACCTTGTGAACCCCGCCTGATATCTCAAGGGTGGGGCCCGTGGCCCCGAGGGAGGCGTGTGTTGGGGGGACTGCCTGCGCATGCGCGGCCCCTGGACTTGGCCTGAAACCAGCCAGCCGCTGCTCGGACAAAAGCCATCTCCTGGGGGCCTCCCCCCTGTTCTTCCATCCGTAAAGGGGGACCCCTTTACGGATGGAAGAACAGGGGGATCTTCACAGTGGTGGGGACCAGACGGAGGGGTCTGCGTGTTTCCCGCCACGTAGGCCTGTTGCTCGCACCCCGGCCCCATGTGTCCCAGCCCCATGGAGGCCGAAGGCCGCTCATCGCGGAATGCAGGTGTCCTGCCGTGATCCGGGGGTCTGGCCGGGCACTGCCCGGGTCAGAGAGAGCGCCTGGGCCCCGAAGGAGCCCCCTGGAAATCCCGGGCCCTGGACCTACTGGCTCCTGGGGCTTCCCCAGGCTGCTGCCATGGGGCCTGGTTCTGGGCAGGTGAATGCCATTTGCGGACACCATGGACAGGAGGCCGCGGATGCCTTCACGGGGAGGGGGTTGCAGCTCTGGGGGACCCGGGTAGCAGCGGTCTCGCTCCCTTGGGGCGTGGTTTTGCTCAGACTTTAGAGAATTGAAGCCGCTGGGTCCTGGTTGGCCGCCTCGGGGCAGGGTGGGTCCGTTGGAGCCCAAGGAAGACTCTTAGCCACGGAGGAGGGCGCAGGCCTGAGTCCCCAGGGAGAACTCTTCCACGGGCCTGCGACCCGCCCGCCCGGTCCATCTCCATCTGGCATGGAACCTTGGCCGGCCCCGCGCCCTGGCCCCAGGTGCCCAGGTCTTCCCTGGGCACTCTGCCTCTGCGGGGGTGGGAGTACTGCTGAAAAGGATGGTCCGCGGGAAAACGCGCCGTCCTGTGCGGTGCAGGGAGGGCTTCCGGGTCCCGGGACCGAGCCCAGGGACCTTGTGAACCCCGCCTGATATCTCAAGGGTGGGGCCCGTGGCCCCGAGGGAGGCGTGTGTTGGGGGGACTGCCTGCGCATGCGCGGCCCCTGGACTTGGCCTGAAACCAGCCAGCCGCTGCTCGGACAAAAGCCATCTCCTGGGGGCCTCCCCCCTGTTCTTCCATCCGTAAAGGGTGACCCCTTTACGGATGGAAGAACAGGGGGATCTTCACAGTGGTGGGGACCAGACGGAGGGGTCTGCGTGTTTCCCGCCACGTAGGCCTGTTGCTCGCACCCCGGCCCCATGTGTCCCAGCCCCATGGAGGCCGAAGGCCGCTCATCGCGGAATGCAGGTGTCCTGCCGTGATCCGGGGGTCTGGCCGGGCACTGCCCGGGTCAGAGAGAGCGCCTGGGCCCCGAAGGAGCCCCCTGGAAATCCCGGGGTCTGGACCTAGTGGCTCCTGGGGCTTCCCCAGGCTCCTGCCATGGGGCCTGGTTCTGGGCAGGTGAATGCCATTTGCGGACACCATGGACAGGAGGCCGCGGATGCCTTCACGGGGAGGGGGTTGCAGCTCTGGGGGACCCGGGTAGCAGCGGTCTCGCTCCCTTGGGGCGTGGTTTAGCTCAGACTTTAGAGAATTGAAGCCGCTGGGTCCTGGTTGTCCGCCTCGGGGCAGGGTGTGGCCGTTGGAGCCCAAGGAAGACTCTTAGCCACGGAGGAGGGCGCAGGCCTGAGTCCCCAGGGAGAACTCTTCCACGGGCCTGCGACCCGCCCGCCCGGTCCATCTCCATCTGGCATGGAACCGTGGCCGGCCCCGCGACCCGGCCCCAGGTGCCCAGGTCTTCCCGGGGCACTCTGCCTCTGCGGGGGTGGGAGACCTGCTGCAAAGGATGGTCCGCGGGAAAACGCGCCGTCCTGTGCGGTGCAGGGAGGGCTTCCGGGACCCGCGACCGAGCCCAGGGACCTTGTGAACCCCGCCTGATATCTCAAGGGTGGGGCCCGTGGCCCCGAGGGAGGCCTGAGTTGGGGGGACTGCCTGCGCATGCGCGGCCCCTGGACTTGGCCTGAAACCAGCCAGCCGCTGCTCGGACAAAAGCCATCTCCTGGGGGCCTCCCCCCTGTTCTTCCATCCGTAAAGGGGGACCCCTTTACGGATGGAAGAACAGGGGGATTTTCACAGTGGTGGGGACCAGACGGAGGGGTCTGCGTGTTTCCCGCCACCTAGTCCTGTTGCTCGCACCCCGGCCCCATGTGTCCC
Source organism: Desmodus rotundus (assembly GCF_022682495.2). Taxonomy (NCBI): domain Eukaryota; kingdom Metazoa; phylum Chordata; class Mammalia; order Chiroptera; family Phyllostomidae; genus Desmodus; species Desmodus rotundus. The sequence continues at coordinate 98,843 of NW_026527166.1, read as the reverse complement.
AACCCCATGGAGGCCGAAGGCCGCTCATCGGGGAATGCAGGTGTCCTGCCGTGATCCGGGGGTCTGGCCGGGCACTGCCCGGGTCAGAGAGAGCGCCTGGGCCCCGAAGGAGCCCCCTGGAAATCCCGGGCCCTGGACCTAGTGGCTCCTGGGGCTTCCCCAGGCTGCTGCCATGGGGCCTGGTTCTGGTCAGGTGAATGCCATTTGCGGACACCATGGACAGGAGGCCGCGGATGCCTTCACGGGGAGGGGGTTGCAGCTCTGGGGGACCCGGGTAGCAGCGGTCTCGCTCCCTTGGGGCGTGGTTTTGCTCAGACTTTAGAGAATTGAAGCCGCTGGGTCCTGGTTGGCCGCCTCGGGGCAGGGTGGGGCCGTTGGAGCCCAAGGAAGACTCTTAGCCACGGAGGAGGGCGCAGGCCTGAGTCCCCAGGGAGAACTCTTCCACGGGCCTGCGACCCGCCCGCCCGGTCCATCTCCATCTGGCATGGAACCGTGGCCGGCCCCGCGCCCCGGCCCCAGGTGCCCAGGTCTTCCCGGGGCACTCTGCCTCTGCGGGGGTGGGAGACCTGCTGCAAAGGATGGTCCGCGGGAAAACGCGCCGTCCTGTGCGGTGCAGGGAGGGCTTCCGGGTCCCGGGACCGAGCCCAGGGACCTTGTGAACCCCGCCTGATATCTCAAGGGTGGGGCCCGTGGCCCCGAGGGAGGCCTGTGTTGGGGGGACTGCCTGCGCATGCGCGGCCCGTGGACTTGGCCTGAAACCAGCCAACCGCTGCTCGGACAAAAGCCATCTCCTGGGGGCCTCCCCCCTGTTCTTCCATCCGTAAAGGGGGACCCCTTTACGGATGGAAGAACAGGGGGATCTTCACAGTGGTGGGGACCAGACGGAGGGGTCTGCGTGTTTCCCGCCACGTAGGCCTGTTGCTCGCACCCCGGCCCCATGTGTCCCAGCCCCATGGAGGCCGAAGGCCGCTCATCGCGGAATGCAGGTGTCCTGCCGTGATCCGGGGGTCTGGCCGGGCACTGCCCGGGTCAGAGAGAGCGCCTGGGCCCCGAAGGAGCCCCCTGGAAATCCCGGGGTCTGGACCTAGTGGCTCCTGGGGCTTCCCCAGGCTCCTGCCATGGGGCCTGGTTCTGGGCAGGTGAATGCCATTTGCGGACACCATGGACAGGAGGCCGCGGATGCCTTCACGGGGAGGGGGTTGCAGCTCTGGGGGACCCGGGTAGCAGCGGTCTCGCTCCCTTGGGGCGTGGTTTTGCTCAGACTTTAGAGAGTTGAAACCGCTGGGTCCTGGTTGGCCGCCTCGGGGAGGGTGGGGCCGTTGGAGCCCAAGGAAGACTCTTAGCCACGGAGGAGGGCGCAGGCCTGAGTCCCCAGGGAGAACTCTTCCACGGGCCTGCGACCCGCCCGCCCGGTCCATCTCCATCTGGCATGGAACCGTGGCCGGCCCCGCGCCCCGGCCCCAGGTGCCCAGGTCTTCCCGGGGCACTCTGCCTCTGCGGGGGTGGGAGACCTGCTGCAAAGGATGGTCCGCGGGAAAACGCGCCGTCCTGTGCGGTGCAGGGAGGGCTTCCGGGTCCCGGGACCGAGCCCAGGGACCTTGTGAACCCCGCCTGATATCTCAAGGGTGGGGCCCGTGGCCCCGAGGGAGGCCTGAGTTGGGGGGACTGCCTGCGCATGCGCGGCCCCTGGACTTGGCCTGAAACCAGCCAGCCGCTGCTCGGACAAAAGCCATCTCCTGGGGGCCTCCCCCCTGTTCTTCCATCCGTAAAGGGGGACCCCTTTACGGATGGAAGAACTGGGGGATCTTCACAGTGGTGGGGACCAGACGGAGGGGTCTGCGTGTTTCCCGCCACGTAGGCCTGTTGCTCGCACCCCGGCCCCATGTGTCCCAGCCCCATGGAGGCCGAAGGCCGCTCATCGCGGAATGCAGGTGTCCTGCCGTGATCCGGGGGTCTGGCCGGGCACTGCCCGGGTCAGAGAGAGCGCCTGGGCCCCGAAGGAGCCCCCTGGAAATCCCGGGCCCTGGACCTAGTGGCTCCTGGGGCTTCCCCAGGCTCCTGCCATGGGGCCTGGTTCTGGGCAGGTGAATGCCATTTGCGGACACCATGGACAGGAGGCCGCGGATGCCTTCACGGGGAGGGGGTTGCAGCTCTGGGGGACCCGGGTAGCAGCGGTCTCGCTCCCTTGGGGCGTGGTTTTGCTCAGACTTTAGAGAGTTGAAACCGCTGGGTCCTGGTTGGCCGCCTAGGGGAGGGTGGGGCCGTTGGAGCCCAAGGAAGACTCTTAGCCACAGAGGAGGGAGCAGGCCTGAGTCCCCAGGGAGAACTCTTCTAGGGGCCTGCGACCCGCCCGCCCGGTCCATCTCCATCTGGCATGGAACCGTGGCCGACCCCGCGCCCCGGCCCCAGGTGCCCAGGTCTTCCCGGGGCACTCTGCCTCTGTGGGGGTGGGAGACCTGCTGCAAAGGATGGTCCGCGGGAAAACGCGCCGTCCTGTGCGGTGCAGGGAGGGCTTCCGGGTCCCGGGACCGAGCCCAGGGACCTTGTGAACCCCGCCTGATATCTCAAGGGTGGGGCCCGTGGCCCCGAGGGAGGCGTGTGTTGGGGGGACTGCCTGCGCATGCGCGGCCCCTGGACTTGGCCTGAAACCAGCCAGCCGCTGCTCGGACAAAAGCCATCTCCTGGGGGCCTCCCCCCTGTTCTTCCATCCGTAAAGGGGGACCCCTTTACGGATGGAAGAACAGGGGGATCTTCACAGTGGTGGGGACCAGACGGAGGGGTCTGCGTGTTTCCCGCCACGTAGGCCTGTTGCTCGCACCCCGGCCCCATGTGTCCCAGCCCCATGGAGGCCGAAGGCCGCTCATCGCGGAATGCAGGTGTCCTGCCGTGATCCGGGGGTCTGGCCGGGCACTGCCCGGGTCAGAGAGAGCGCCTGGGCCCCGAAGGAGCCCCCTGGAAATCCCGGGCCCTGGACCTAGTGGCTCCTGGGGCTTCCCCAGGCTGCTGCCATGGGGCCTGGTTCTGGGCAGGTGAATGCCATTTGCGGACACCATGGACAGGAGGCCGCGGATGCCTTCACGGGGAGGGGGTTGCAGCTCTGGGGGACCCGGGTAGCAGCGGTCTCGCTCCCTTGGGGCGTGGTTTTGCTCAGACTTTAGAGAATTGAAGCCGCTGGGTCCTGGTTGGCCGCCTCGGGGCAGGGTGGGTCCGTTGGAGCCCAAGGAAGACTCTTAGCCACGGAGGAGGGCGCAGGCCTGAGTCCCCAGGGAGAACTCTTCCACGGGCCTGCGACCCGCCCGCCCGGTCCATCTCCATCTGGCATGGAACCTTGGCCGGCCCCGCGCCCTGGCCCCAGGTGCCCAGGTCTTCCCTGGGCACTCTGCCTCTGCGGGGGTGGGAGTACTGCTGAAAAGGATGGTCCGCGGGAAAACGCGCCGTCCTGTGCGGTGCAGGGAGGGCTTCCGGGTCCCGTGACCGAGCCCAGGGACCTTGTGAACCCCGCCTGATATCTCAAGGGTGGGGCCCGTGGCCCCGAGGGAGGCGTGTGTTGGGGGGACTGCCTGCGCATGCGCGGCCCCTGGACTTGGCCTGAAACCAGCCAGCCGCTGCTCGGACAAAAGCCATCTCCTGGGGGCCTTCCCCCTGTTCTTCCATCCGTAAAGGGGGACCCCTTTACGGATGGAAGAACAGGGGGATCTTCACAGTGGTGGGGACCAGACGGAGGGGTCTGCGTGTTTCCCGCCACGTAGGCCTGTTGCTCGCACCCCGGCCCCATGTGTCCCAGCCCCATGGAGGCCGAAGGCCGCTCATCGCGGAATGCAGGTGTCCTGCCGTGATCCGGGGGTCTGGCCGGGCACTGCCCGGGTCAGAGAGAGCGCCTGGGCCCCGAAGGAGCCCCCTGGAAATCCCGGGCCCTGGACCTAGTGGCTCCTGGGGCTTCCCCAGGCTGCTGCCATGGGGCCTGGTTCTGGGCAGGTGAATGCCATTTGCGGACACCATGGACAGGAGGCCGCGGATGCCTTCACGGGGAGGGGGTTGCAGCTCTGGGGGACCCGGGTAGCAGCGGTCTCGCTCCCTTGGGGCGTGGTTTTGCTCAGACTTTAGAGAATTGAAGCCGCTGGGTCCTGGTTGGCCGCCTCGGGGCAGGGTGGGTCTGTTGGAGCCCAAGGAAGACTCTTAGCCACGGAGGAGGGCGCAGGCCTGAGTCCCCAGGGAGAACTCTTCCACGGGCCTGCGACCCGCCCGCCCGGTCCATCTCCATCTGGCATGGAACCTTGGCCGGCCCCGCGCCCTGGCCCCAGGTGCCCAGGTCTTCCCTGGGCACTCTGCCTCTGCGGGGGTGGGAGTACTGCTGAAAAGGATGGTCCGCGGGAAAACGCGCCGTCCTGTGCGGTGCAGGGAGGGCTTCCGGGTCCCGTGACCGAGCCCAGGGACCTTGTGAACCCCGCCTGATATCTCAAGGGTGGGGCCCGTGGCCCCGAGGGAGGCCTGTGTTGGGGGGACTGCCTGCGCATGCGCGGCCCCTGGACTTGGCCTGAAACCAGCCAGCCGCTGCTCGGACAAAAGCCATCTCCTGGGGGCCTCCCCCCTGTTCTTCCATCCGTAAAGGGGGACCCCTTTACGGATGGAAGAACAGGGGGATCTTCACAGTGGTGGGGACCAGACGGAGGGGTCTGCGTGTTTCCCGCCACGTAGGCCTGTTGCTCGCACCCCGGCCCCATGTGTCCCAGCCCCATGGAGGCCGAAGGCCGCTCATCGCGGAATGCAGGTGTCCTGCCGTGATCCGGGGGTCTGGCCGGGCACTGCCCGGGTCAGAGAGAGCGCCTGGGCCCCGAAGGAGCCCCCTGGAAATCCCGGGGTCTGGACCTAGTGGCTCCTGGGGCTTCCCCAGGCTCCTGCCATGGGGCCTGGTTCTGGGCAGGTGAATGCCATTTGCGGACACCATGGACAGGAGGCCGCGGATGCCTTCACGGGGAGGGGGTTGCAGCTCTGGGGGACCCGGGTAGCAGCGGTCTCGCTCCCTTGGGGCGTGGTTTTGCTCAGACTTTAGAGAAATGAAGCCGCTGGGTCCTGGTTGGCCGCCTCGGGGCAGGGTGGGGCCGTTGGAGCCCAAGGAAGACTCTTAGCCACGGAGGAGGGCGCAGGCCTGAGTCCCCAGGGAGAACTCTTCCAGGGGCCTGCGACCCGCCCGCCCGGTCCATCTCCATCTGGCATGGAACCTTGGCCGGCCCCCCGCCCTGGCCCCAGGTGCCCAGGTCTTCCCTGGGCACTCTGCCTCTGCGGGGGTGGGAGTACTGCTGAAAAGGATGGTCCGCGGGAAAACGCGCCGTCCTGTGCGGTGCAGGGAGGGCTTCCGGGTCCCGGGACCGAGCCCAGGGACCTTGTGAACCCCGCCTGATATCTCAAGGGTGGGGCCCGTGGCCCCGAGGGAGGCCTGTGTTGGGGGGACTGCCTGCGCATGCGCGGCCCCTGGACTTGGCCTGAAACCAGCCAGCCGCTGCTCGGACAAAAGCCATCTCCTGGGGGCCTCCCCCCTGTTCTTCCATCCGTAAAGGGGGACCCCTTTACGGATGGAAGAACAGGGGGATCTTCACAGTGGTGGGGACCAGACGGAGGGTTCTGCGTGTTTCCCGCCACGTAGGCCTGTTGCTCCCACCCCGGCCCCATGTGTCCCAGCCCCATGGAGGCCGAAGGCCGCTCATCGCGGAATGCAGGTGTCCTGCCGTGATCCGGGGGTCTGGCCGGGCACTGCCCGGGTCAGAGAGAGCGCCTGGGCCCCGAAGGAGCCCCCTGGAAATCCCGGGGTCTGGACCTAGTGGCTCCTGGGGCTTCCCCAGGCTCCTGCCATGGGGCCTGGTTCTGGGCAGGTGAATGCCATTTGCGGACACCATGGACAGGAGGCCTCGGATGCCTTCACGGGGAGGGGGTTGCAGCTCTGGGGGACCCGGGTAGCAGCGGTCTCGCTCCCTTGGGGCGTGGTTTTGCTCAGACTTTAGAGAATTGAAGCCGCTGGGTCCTGGTTGGCCGCCTCGGGGCAGGGTGGGGCCGTTGGAGCCCAAGGAAGACTCTTAGCCACGGAGGAGGGCGCAGGCCTGAGTCCCCAGGGAGAACTCTTCCACGGGCCTGCGACCCGCCCGCCCGGTCCATCTCCATCTGGCATGGAACCTTGGCCGGCCCCGCGCCCTGGCCCCAGGTGCCCAGGTCTTCCCTGGGCACTCTGCCTCTGCGGGGGTGGGAGTACTGCTGAAAAGGATGGTCCGCGGGAAAACGCGCCGTCCTGTGCGGTGCAGGGAGGGCTTCCGGGTCCCGTGACCGAGCCCAGGGACCTTGTGAACCCCGCCTGATATCTCAAGGGTGGGGCCCGTGGCCCCGAGGGAGGCCTGTGTTGGGGGGACTGCCTGCGCATGCGCGGCCCCTGGACTTGGCCTGAAACCAGCCAGCCGCTGCTCGGACAAAAGCCATCTCCTGGGGGCCTCCCCCCTGTTCTTCCATCCGTAAAGGGGGACCCCTTTACGGATGGAAGAACAGGGGGATCTTCACAGTGGTGGGGACCAGACGGAGGGGTCTGCGTGTTTCCCGCCACGTAGGCCTGTTGCTCGCACCCCGGCCCCATGTGTCCCAGCCCCATGGAGGCCGAAGGCCGCTCATCGCGGAATGCAGGTGTCCTGCCGTGATCCGGGGGTCTGGCCGGGCACTGCCCGGGTCAGAGAGAGCGCCTGGGCCCCGAAGGAGCCCCCTGGAAATCCCGGGGTCTGGACCTAGTGGCTCCTGGGGCTTCCCCAGGCTCCTGCCATGGGGCCTGGTTCTGGGCAGGTGAATGCCATTTGCGGACACCATGGACAGGAGGCCGCGGATGCCTTCACGGGGAGGGGGTTGCAGCTCTGGGGGACCCGGGTAGCAGCGGTCTCGCTCCCTTGGGGCGTGGTTTTGCTCAGACTTTAGAGAAATGAAGCCGCTGGGTCCTGGTTGGCCGCCTCGGGGCAGGGTGGGGCCGTTGGAGCCCAAGGAAGACTCTTAGCCACGGAGGAGGGCGCAGGCCTGAGTCCCCAGGGAGAACTCTTCCAGGGGCCTGCGACCCGCCCGCCCGGTCCATCTCCATCTGGCATGGAACCTTGGCCGGCCCCCCGCCCTGGCCCCAGGTGCCCAGGTCTTCCCTGGGCACTCTGCCTCTGCGGGGGTGGGAGTACTGCTGAAAAGGATGGTCCGCGGGAAAACGCGCCGTCCTGTGCGGTGCAGGGAGGGCTTCCGGGTCCCGGGACCGAGCCCAGGGACCTTGTGAACCCCGCCTGATATCTCAAGGGTGGGGCCCGTGGCCCCGAGGGAGGCCTGTGTTGGGGGGACTGCCTGCGCATGCGCGGCCCCTGGACTTGGCCTGAAACCAGCCAGCCGCTGCTCGGACAAAAGCCATCTCCTGGGGGCCTCCCCCCTGTTCTTCCATCCGTAAAGGGGGACCCCTTTACGGATGGAAGAACAGGGGGATCTTCACAGGGGTGGGGACCAGACGGAGGGTTCTGCGTGTTTCCCGCCACGTAGGCCTGTTGCTCCCACCCCGGCCCCATGTGTCCCAGCCCCATGGAGGCCGAAGGCCGCTCATCGCGGAATGCAGGTGTCCTGCCGTGATCCGGGGGTCTGGCCGGGCACTGCCCGGGTCAGAGAGAGCGCCTGGGCCCCGAAGGAGCCCCCTGGAAATCCCGGGGTCTGGACCTAGTGGCTCCTGGGGCTTCCCCAGGCTCCTGCCATGGGGCCTGGTTCTGGGCAGGTGAATGCCATTTGCGGACACCATGGACAGGAGGCCTCGGATGCCTTCACGGGGAGGGGGTTGCAGCTCTGGGGGACCCGGGTAGCAGCGGTCTCGCTCCCTTGGGGCGTGGTTTTGCTCAGACTTTAGAGAATTGAAGCCGCTGGGTCCTGGTTGGCCGCCTCGGGGCAGGGTGGGGCCGTTGGAGCCCAAGGAAGACTCTTAGCCACGGAGGAGGGCGCAGGCCTGAGTCCCCAGGGAGAACTCTTCCACGGGCCTGCGACCCGCCCGCCCGGTCCATCTCCTTCTGGCATGGAACGGTGGCCGGCCCCCCGCCCTGGCCCCAGGTGCCCAGGTCTTCCCTGGGCACTCTGCCTCTGCGGGGGTGGGAGTACTGCTGAAAAGGATGGTCCGCGGGAAAACGCGCCGTCCTGTGCGGTGCAGGGAGGGCTTCCGGGTCCCGGGACCGAGCCCAGGGACCTTGTGAACCCCGCCTGATATCTCAAGGGTGGGGCCCGTGGCCCCGAGGGAGGCCTTTGTTGGGGGGACTGCCTGCGCATGCGCGGCCCCTGGACTTGGCCTGAAACCAGCCAGCCGCTGCTCGGACAAAAGCCATCTCCTGGGGGCCTCCCCCCTGTTCTTCCATCCGTAAAGGGGGACCCCCTTACGGATGGAAGAACAGGGGGATCTTCACAGTGGTGGGGACCAGACGGAGGGGTCTGCGTGTTTCCCGCCACGTAGGCCTGTTGCTCGCACCCCGGCCCCATGTGTCCCAGCCCCATGGAGGCCGAAGGCCGCTCATCGGGGAATGCAGGTGTCCTGCCGTGATCCGGGGGTCTGGCCGGGCACTGCCCGGGTCAGAGAGAGCGCCTGGGCCCCGAAGGAGCCCCCTGGAAATCCCGGGCCCTGGACCTAGTGGCTCCTGGGGCTTCCCCAGGCTCCTGCCATGGGGCCTGGTTCTGGGCAGGTGAATGCCATTTGCGGACACCATGGACAGGAGGCCGCGGATGCCTTCACGGGGAGGGGGTTGCAGCTCTAGGGGACCCGGGTAGCAGCGGTCTCGCTCCCTTGGGGCGTGGTTTTGCTCAGACTTTAGAGAGTTGAAACCGCTGGGTCCTGGTTGGCCGCCTCGGGGAGGGTGGGGCCGTTGGAGCCCAAGGAAGACTCTTAGCCACAGAGGAGGGAGCAGGCCTGAGTCCCCAGGGAGAACTCTTCTAGGGGCCTGCGACCCGCCCGCCCGGTCCATCTCCATCTGGCATGGAACGGTGGCCGGCCCCGCGCCCCGGCCCCAGGTGCCCAGGTCTTCCCGGGGCACTCTGCCTCTGCGGGGGTGGGAGACCTGCTGCAAAGGATGGTCCGCGGGAAAACGCGCCGTCCTGTGCGGTGCAGGGAGGGCTTCCGGGTCCCGGGACCGAGCCCAGGGACCTTGTGAACCCCGCCTGATATCTCAAGGGTGGGACCCGTGGCCCCGAGGGAGGCCTGAGTTGTGGGGACTGCCTGCGCATGCGCGGCCCCTGGACTTGGCCTGAAACCAGCCAGCCGCTGCTCGGACAAAAGCCATCTCCTGGGGGCCTCGCCCCTGTTCTTCCATCCGTAAAGGGGGACCCCTTTACAGATGGAAGAACAGGGGGATTTTCACAGTGGTGGGGACCAGACGGAGGGGTCTGCGTGTTTCCCGCCACGTAGGCCTGTTGCTCGCACCCCGGCCCCATGTGTCCCAACCCCATGGAGGCCGAAGGCCGCTCATCGGGGAATGCAGGTGTCCTGCCGTGATCCGGGGGTCTGGCCGGGCACTGCCCGGGTCAGAGAGAGCGCCTGGGCCCCGAAGGAGCCCCCTGGAAATCCCGGGCCCTGGACCTAGTGGCTCCTGGGGCTTCCCCAGGCTGCTGCCATGGGGCCTGGTTCTGGTCAGGTGAATGCCATTTGCGGACACCATGGACAGGAGGCCGCGGATGCCTTCACGGGGAGGGGGTTGCAGCTCTGGGGGACCCGGGTAGCAGCGGTCTCGCTCCCTTGGGGCGTGGTTTTGCTCAGACTTTAGAGAATTGAAGCCGCTGGGTCCTGGTTGGCCGCCTCGGGGCAGGGTGGGGCCGTTGGAGCCCAAGGAAGACTCTTAGCCACGGAGGAGGGCGCAGGCCTGAGTCCCCAGGGAGAACTCTTCTAGGGGCCTGCGACCCGCCCGCCCGGTCCATCTCCATCTGGCATGGAACCTTGGCCGGCCCCCCGCCCTGGCCCCAGGTGCCCAGGTCTTCCCTGGGGACTCTGCCTATGCGGGGGTGGGAGTACTGCTGAAAAGGATGGTCCGCGGGAAAACGCGCCGTCCTGTGCGGTGCAGGGAGGGCTTCCGGGTCCCGGGACCGAGCCCAGGGACCTTGTGAACCCCGCCTGATATCTCAAGGGTGGGGCCCGTGGCCCCGAGGGAGGCCTGTGTTGGGGGGACTGCCTGCGCATGCGCGGCCCCTGGACTTGGCCTGAAACCAGCCAGCCGCTGCTCGGACAAAAGCCATCTCCTGGGGGCCTCCCCCCTGTTCTTCCATCCGTAAAGGGGGACCCCTTTACGGATGGAAGAACAGGGGGATCTTCACAGTGGTGGGGACCAGACGGAGGGGTCTGCGTGTTTCCCGCCACGTAGGCCTGTTGCTCGCACCCCGGCCCCATGTGTCCCAGCCCCATGGAGGCCGAAGGCCGCTCATCGCGGAATGCAGGTGTCCTGCCGTGATCCGGGGGTCTGGCCGGGCACTGCCCGGGTCAGAGAGAGCGCCTGGGCCCCGAAGGAGCCCCCTGGAAATCCCGGGGTCTGGACCTAGTGGCTCCTGGGGCTTCCCCAGGCTCCTGCCATGGGGCCTGGTTCTGGGCAGGTGAATGCCATTTGCGGACACCATGGACAGGAGGCCGCGGATGCCTTCACGGGGAGGGGGTTGCAGCTCTGGGGGACCCGGGTAGCAGCGGTCTCGCTCCCTTGGGTCGTGGTTTTGCTCAGACTTTAGAGAGTTGAAACCGCTGGGTCCTGGTTGGCCGCCTCGGGGAGGGTGGGGCCGTTGGAGCCCAAGGAAGACTCTTAGCCACAGAGGAGGGAGCAGGCCTGAGTCCCCAGGGAGAACTCTTCCACGGGCCTGCGACCCGCCCGCCCGGTCCATCTCCATCTGGCATGGAACGGTGGCCGGCCCCGCGCCCCGGCCCCAGGTGCCCAGGTCTTCCCGGGGCACTCTGCCTCTGCGGGGGTGGGAGACCTGCTGCAAAGGATGGTCCGCGGGAAAACGCGCCGTCCTGTGCGGTGCAGGGAGGGCTTCCGGGTCCCGGGACCGAGCCCAGGGACCTTGTGAATCCCGCCTGATATCTCAAGGGTGGGGCCCGTGGCCCGGAGGGAGGCCTGAGTTGGGGGGACTGCCTGCGCATGCGCGGCCCCTGGACTTGGCCTGAAACCAGCCAGCCGCTGCTCGGACAAAAGCCATCTCCTGGGGGCCTCCCCCCTGTTCTTCCATCCGTAAAGGGGGACCCCTTTACGGATGGAAGAACAGGGGGATCTTCACAGTGGTGGGGACCAGACGGAGGGGTCTGCGTGTTTCCCGCCACGTAGGCCTGTTGCTCCCACCCCGGCCCCATGTGTCCCAGCCCCATGGAGGCCGAAGGCCGCTCATCGCGGAATGCAGGTGTCCTGCCGTGATCCGGGGGTCTGGCCGGGCACTGCCCGGGTCAGAGAGAGCGCCTGGGCCCCGAAGGAGCCCCCTGGAAATCCCGGGGTCTGGACCTAGTGGCTCCTGGGGCTTCCCCAGGCTCCTGCCATGGGGCCTGGTTCTGGGCAGGTGAATGCCATTTGCGGACACCATGGACAGGAGGCCTCGGATGCCTTCACGGGGAGGGGGTTGCAGCTCTGGGGGACCCGGGTAGCAGCGGTCTCGCTCCCTTGGGGCGTGGTTTTGCTCAGACTTTAGAGAGTTGAAACCGCTGGGTCCTGGTTGGCCGCCTCGGGGAGGGTGGGGCCGTTGGAGCCCAAGGAAGACTCTTAGCCACAGAGGAGGGAGCAGGCCTAAGTCCCCAGGGAGAACTCTTCTAGGGGCCTGCGACCCGCCCGCCCGGTCCATCTCCATCTGGCATGGAACCGTGGCCGGCCCCGAGCCCCGGCCCCAGGTGCCCAGGTCTTCCCGGGGCACTCTGCCTCTGTGGGGGTGGGAGACCTGCTGCAAAGGATGGTCCGCGGGAAAACGCGCCGTCCTGTGCGGTGCAGGGAGGGCTTCCGGGTCCCGGGACCGAGCCCAGGGACCTTGTGAACCCCGCCTGATATCTCAAGGGTGGGGCCCGTGGCCCCGAGGGAGGCCTGAGTTGGGGGGACTGCCTGCGCATGCGCGGCCCCTGGACTTGGCCTGAAACCAGCCAGCCGCTGCTCGGACAAAAGCCATCTCCTGGGGGCCTCCCCCCTGTTCTTCCATCCGTAAAGGGGGACCCCTTTACGGATGGAAGAACAGGGGGATTTTCACAGTGGTGGGGACCAGACGGAGGGGTCTGCGTGTTTCCCGCCACGTAGGCCTGTTGCTCGCACCCCGGCCCCATGTGTCCCAACCCCATGGAGGCCGAAGGCCGCTCATCGGGGAATGCAGGTGTCCTGCCGTGATCCGGGGGTCTGGCCGGGCACTGCCCGGGTCAGAGAGAGCGCCTGGGCCCCGAAGGAGCCCCCTGGAAATCCCGGGCCCTGGACCTAGTGGCTCCTGGGGCTTCCCCAGGCTGCTGCCATGGGGCCTGGTTCTGGTCAGGTGAATGCCATTTGCGGACACCATGGACAGGAGGCCGCGGATGCCTTCACGGGGAGGGGGTTGCAGCTCTGGGGGACCCGGGTAGCAGCGGTCTCGCTCCCTTGGGGCGTGGTTTTGCTCAGACTTTAGAGAATTGAAGCCGCTGGGTCCTGGTTGGCCGCCTCGGGGCAGGGTGGGGCCGTTGGAGCCCAAGGAAGACTCTTAGCCACGGAGGAGGGCGCAGGCCTGAGTCCCCAGGGAGAACTCTTCCACGGGCCTGCGACCCGCCCGCCCGGTCCATCTCCATCTGGCATGGAACCGTGGCCGGCCCCCCGCCCTGGCCCCAGGTGCCCAGGTCTTCCCTGGGCACTCTGCCTCTGCGGGGGTGGGAGTACTGCTGAAAAGGATGGTCCGCGGGAAAACGCGCCGTCCTGTGCGGTGCAGGGAGGGCTTCCGGGTCCCGGGACCGAGCCCAGGGACCTTGTGAACCCCGCCTGATATCTCAAGGGTGGGGCCCGTGGCCCCGAGGGAGGCCTGTGTTGGGGGGACTGCCTGCGCATGCGCGGCCCCTGGACTTGGCCTGAAACCAGCCAGCCGCTGCTCGGACAAAAGCCATCTCCTGGGGGCCTCCCCCCTGTTCTTCCATCCGTAAAGGGGGACCCCTTTACGGATGGAAGAACAGGGGGATCTTCACAGTGGTGGGGACCAGACGGAGGGGTCTGCGTGTTTCCCGCCACGTAGGCCTGTTGCTCGCACCCCGGCCCCATGTGTCCCAGCCCCATGGAGGCCGAAGGCCGCTCATCGCGGAATGCAGGTGTCCTGCCGTGATCCGGGGGTCTGGCCGGGCACTGCCCGGGTCAGAGAGAGCGCCTGGGCCCCGAAGGAGCCCCCTGGAAATCCCGGGGTCTGGACCTAGTGGCTCCTGGGGCTTCCCCAGGCTCCTGCCATGGGGCCTGGTTCTGGGCAGGTGAATGCCATTTGCGGACACCATGGACAGGAGGCCGCGGATGCCTTCACGGGGAGGGGGTTGCAGCTCTGGGGGACCCGGGTAGCAGCGGTCTCGCTCCCTTGGGTCGTGGTTTTGCTCAGACTTTAGAGAGTTGAAACCGCTGGGTCCTGGTTGGCCGCCTCGGGGAGGGTGGGGCCGTTGGAGCCCAAGGAAGACTCTTAGCCACAGAGGAGGGAGCAGGCCTGAGTCCCCAGGGAGAACTCTTCCACGGGCCTGCGACCCGCCCGCCCGGTCCATCTCCATCTGGCATGGAACGGTGGCCGGCCCCGCGCCCCGGCCCCAGGTGCCCAGGTCTTCCCGGGGCACTCTGCCTCTGCGGGGGTGGGAGACCTGCTGCAAAGGATGGTCCGCGGGAAAACGCGCCGTCCTGTGCGGTGCAGGGAGGGCTTCCGGGTCCCGGGACCGAGCCCAGGGACCTTGTGAACCCCGCCTGATATCTCAAGGGTGGGGCCCGTGGCCCCGAGGGAGGCCTGAGTTGGGGGGACTGCCTGCGCATGCGCGGCCCCTGGACTTGGCCTGAAACCAGCCAGCCGCTGCTCGGACAAAAGCCATCTCCTGGGGGCCTCCCCCCTGTTCTTCCATCCGTAAAGGGGGACCCCTTTACGGATGGAAGAACAGGGGGATCTTCACAGTGGTGGGGACCAGACGGAGGGGTCTGCGTGTTTCCCGCCACGTAGGCCTGTTGCTCGCACCCCGGCCCCATGTGTCCCAGCCCCATGGAGGCCGAAGGCCGCTCATCGCGGAATGCAGGTGTCCTGCCGTGATCCGGGGGTCTGGCCGGGCACTGCCCGGGTCAGAGAGAGCGCCTGGGCCCCGAAGGAGCCCCCTGGAAATCCCGGGGTCTGGACCTAGTGGCTCCTGGGGCTTCCCCAGGCTCCTGCCATGGGGCCTGGTTCTGGGCAGGTGAATGCCATTTGCGGACACCATGGACAGGAGGCCGCGGATGCCTTCACGGGGAGGGGGTTGCAGCTCTGGGGGACCCGGGTAGCAGCGGTCTCGCTCCCTTGGGGCGTGGTTTTGCTCAGACTTTAGAGAGTTGAAACCGCTGGGTCCTGGTTGGCCGCCTCGGGGAGGGTGGGGCCGTTGGAGCCCAAGGAAGACTCTTAGCCACAGAGGAGGGAGCAGGCCTGAGTCCCCAGGGAGAACTCTTCTAGGGGCCTGCGACCCGCCTGTCCGGTCCATCTCCATCTGGCATGGAACCGTGGCCGGCCCCGCGCCCCGGCCCCAGGTGCCCAGGTCTTCCCGGGGCACTCTGCCTCTGCGGGGGTGGGAGACCTGCTGCAAAGGATGGTCCGCGGGAAAACGCGCCGTCCTGTGCGGTGCAGGGAGGGCTTCCGGGTCCCGGGACCGAGCCCAGGGACCTTGTGAACCCCGCCTGATATCTCAAGGGTGGGGCCCGTGGCCCCGAGGGAGGCCTGTGTTGGGGGGACTGCCTGCGCATTCGCGGCCCCTGGACTTGGCCTGAAACCAGCCAGCCGCTGCTCGGACAAAAGCCATCTCCTGGAGGCCTCCCCCCTGTTCTTCCATCCGTAAAGGGGGACCCCTTTACGGATGGAAGAACAGGGGGATCTTCACAGTGGTGGGGACCAGACGGAGGGGTCTGCGTGTTTCCCGCCACGTAGGCCTGTTGCTCGCACCCCGGCCCCATGTGTCCCAGCCCCATGGAGGCCGAAGGCCGCTCATCGCGGAATGCAGGTGTCCTGCCGTGATCCGGGGGTCTGGCCGGGCACTGCCCGGGTCAGAGAGAGCGCCTGGGCCCCGAAGGAGCCCCCTGGAAATCCCGGGGTCTGGACCTAGTGACTCCTGGGGCTTCCCCAGGCTCCTGCCATGGGGCCTGGTTCTGGGCAGGTGAATGCCATTTGCGGACACCATGGACAGGAGGCCGCGGATGCCTTCACGGGGAGGGGGTTGCAGCTCTGGGGGACCCGGGTAGCAGCGGTCTCGCTCCCTTGGGGCTTGGTTTAGCTCAGACTTTAGAGAATTGAAGCCGCTGGGTCCTGGTTGGCCGCCTCGGGGCAGGGTGTGGCCGTTGGAGCCCAAGGAAGACTCTTAGCCACGGAGGAGGGCGCAGGCCTGAGTCCCCAGGGAGAACTCTTCCACGGGCCTGCGACCCGCCCGCCCGGTCCACCTCCATCTGGCATGGAACCGTGGCCGGCCCCGCGCCCCGGCCCCAGGTGCCCAGGTCTTCCCGGGGCACTCTGCCTCTGCGGGGTGGGAGACCTGCTGCAAAGGATGGTCCGCGGGAAAACGCGCCGTCCTGTGCGGTGCAGGGAGGGCTTCCGGGTCCCGGGACCGAGCCCAGGGACCTTGTGAACCCCGCCTGATATCTCAAGGGTGGGGCCCGTGGCCCCGAGGGAGACCTGAGTTGGGGGGACTGCCTGCGCATGCGCGGCCCCTGGACTTGGCCTGAAACCAGCCAGCCGCTGCTCGGACAAAAGCCATCTCCTGGGGGCCTCCCCCCTGTTCTTCCATCCGTAAAGGGGGACCCCTTTACGGATGGAAGAACAGGGGGATCTTCACAGTGGTGGGGACCAGACGGAGGGGTCTGCGTGTTTCCCGCCACGTAGGCCTGTTGCTCCCACCCCGGCCCCATGTGTCCCAGGCCCATGGAGGCCGAAGGCCGCTCATCGCGGAATGCAGGTGTCCTGCCGTGATCCGGGGGTCTGGCCGGGCACTGCCCGGGTCAGAGAGAGCGCCTGGGCCCCGAAGGAGCCCCCTGGAAATCCCGGGGTCTGGACCTAGTGGCTCCTGGGGCTTCCCCAGGCTCCTGCCATGGGGCCTGGTTCTGGCAGGTGAATGCCATTTGCGGACACCATGGACAGGAGGCCGCGGATGCCTTCACGGGGAGGGGGTTGTAGCTCTGGGGGACCCGGGTAGCAGCGGTCTCGCTCCCTTGGGGCGTGGTTTAGCTCAGACTTTAGAGAATTGAAGCCGCTGGGTCCTGGTTGGCCGCCTCGGGGCAGGGTGTGGCCGTTGGAGCCCAAGGAAGACTCTTAGCCACGGAGGAGGGCGCAGGCCTGAGTCCCCAGGGAGAACTCTTCCACGGGCCTGCGACCCGCCCGCCCGGTCCATCTCCATCTGGCATGGAACCTTGGCCGGCCCCCCGCCCTGGCCCCAGGTGCCCAGGTCTTCCCTGGGCACTCTGCCTCTGCGGGGGTGGCAGTACTGCTGAAAAGGATGGTCCTCGGGAAAACGCGCCGTCCTGTGCGGTGCAGGGAGGGCTTCCGGGACCCGCGACAGAGCCCAGGGACCTTGTGAACCCCGCCTGATATCTCAAGGGTGGGGCCCGTGGCCCCGAGGGAGGCCTGTGTTGGGGGGACTGCCTGCGCATGCGCGGCCCCTGGACTTGGCCTGAAACCAGCCAGCCGCTGCTCGGACAAAAGCCATCTCCTGGGGGCCTCCCCCCTGTTCTTCCATCCGTAAAGGGGGACCCCTTTACGGATGGAAGAACAGGGGGATCTTCACAGTGGTGGGGACCAGACGGAGGGGTCTGCGTGTTTCCCGCCACGTAGGCCTGTTGCTCGCACCCCGGCCCCATGTGTCCCAGCCCCATGGAGGCCGAAGGCCGCTCATCGCGGAATGCAGGTGTCCTGCCGTGATCCGGGGGTCTGGCCGGGCACTGCCCGGGTCAGAGAGAGCGCCTGGGCCCCGAAGGAGCCCCCTGGAAATCCCGGGGTCTGGACCTAGTGGCTCCTGGGGCTTCCCCAGGCTCCTGCCATGGGGCCTGGTTCTGGGCAGGTGAATGCCATTTGCGGACACCATGGACAGGAGGCCGCGGATGCCTTCACGGGGAGGGGGTTGCAGCTCTGGGGGACCCGGGTAGCAGCGGTCTCGCTCCCTTGGGGCGTGGTTTTGCTCAGACTTTAGAGAGTTGAAACCGCTGGGTCCTGGTTGGCCGCCTCGGGGAGGGTGGGGCCGTTGGAGCCCAAGGAAGACTCTTAGCCACAGAGGAGGGAGCAGGCCTGAGTCTCCAGGGAGAACTCTTCCAGTGGCCTGCGACCCGCCCGCCCGGTCCATCTCCATCTGGCATGGAACCTTGGCCGGACCCCCGCCCCGGCCCCAGGTGCCCAGGTCTTCCCGGGGCACTCTGACTCTATGTGGGTGGGAGACCTGCTGCAAACGATGGTCCGCGGGAAAACGCGCCGTCCTGTGCGGTGCAGGGAGGGCTTCCGGGTCCCGGGACCGAGCCCAGGGACCTTGTGAACCCCGCCTGATATCTCAAGGGTGGGGCCCGTGGCCCCGAGGGAGTCCTGAGTTGGGGGGACTGCCTGCGCATGCGCGGCCCCTGGACTTGGCCTGAAACCAGCCAGCCGCTGCTCGGACAAAAGCCATCTCCTGGGGGCCTCCCCCCTGTTCTTCCATCCGTAAAGGGGGACCCCTTTACGGATGGAAGAACAGGGGGATCTTCACAGTGGTGGGGATCAGACGGAGGGGTCTGCGTGTTTCCCGCCACGTAGGCCTGTTGCTCGCACCCCGGCCCCATGTGTCCCAGCCCCATGGAGGCCGAAGGCCGCTCATCGCGGAATGCAGGTGTCCTGCCGTGATCCGGGGGTCTGGCCGGGCACTGCCCGGGTCAGAGAGAGCGCCTGGGCCCCGAAGGAGCCCCCTGGAAATCCCGGGGTCTGGACCTAGTGGCTCCTGGGGCTTCCCCAGGCTCCTGCCATGGGGCCTGGTTCTGGGCAGGTGAATGCCATTTGCGGACACCATGGACAGGAGGCCGCGGATGCCCTAACGGGGAGGGGGTTGCAGCTCTGGGGGACCCGGGTAGCAGCGGTCTCGCTCCCTTGGGGCGTGGTTTTGCTCAGACTTTAGAGAGTTGAAACCGCTGGGTCCTGGTTGGCCGCCTCGGGGAGGGTGGGGCCGTTGGAGCCCAAGGAAGACTCTTAGCCACGGAGCAGGGATCAGGCCTGAGTCCCCAGGGAGAACTCTTCTAGGGGCCTGCGACCCGCCCGCCCGGTCCATCTCCATCTGGCATGGAACCGTGGCCGGCCCCGCGCCCCGGCCCCAGGTGCCCAGGTCTTCCCGGGGCACTCTGCCTCTGCGGGGGTGGGAGACCTGCTGCAAAGGATGGTCCGCGGGAAAACGCGCCGTCCTGTGCGGTGCAGGGAGGGCTTCCGGGTCCCGGGACCGAGCCCAGGGACCTTGTGAACCCCGCCTGATATCTCAAGGGTGGGGCCCGTGGCCCCGAGGGAGGCCTGAGTTGGGGGGACTGCCTGCGCATGCGCGGGCCCTGGACTTGGCCTGAAACCAGCCAGCCGCTGCTCGGACAAAAGCCATCTCCTGGGGGCCTCCCCCCTGTTCTTCCATCCGTAAAGGGGGACCCCTTTACGGATGGAAGAACAGGGGGATCTTCACAGTGGTGGGGACCAGACGGAGGGGTCTGCGTGTTTCCCGCCACGTAGGCCTGTTGCTCGCACCCCGGCCCCATGTGTCCCAGCCCCATGGAGGCCGAAGGCCGCTCATCGCGGAATGCAGGTGTCCTGCCGTGATCCGGGGGTCTGGCCGGGCACTGCCCGGGTCAGAGAGAGCGCCTGGGCCCCGAAGGAGCCCCCTGGAAATCCCGGGGTCTGGACCTAGTGGCTCCTGGGGCTTCCCCAGGCTCCTGCCATGGGGCCTGGTTCTGGGCAGGTGAATGCCATTTGCGGACACCATGGACAGGAGGCCGCGGATGCCTTCACGGGGAGGGGGTTGCAGCTCTGGGGGACCCGGGTAGCAGCGGTCTCGCTCCCTTGGGGCGTGGTTTAGCTCAGACTTTAGAGAGTTGAAGCGGCTGGGACCTGGTTGGCCGCCTCGGGGCAGGGTGGGGCCGTTGGAGCCCAAGGAAGACTCTTAGCCACGGAGGAGGGCGCAGGCCTGAGTCCCCAGGGAGAACTCTTCCAGGGGCCTGCGACCCGCCCGCCCGGTCCATCTCCATCTGGCATGGAACCTTGGCCGGACCCCCACCCCGGCCCCAGGTGTCCAGGTCTTCCCGGGGCACTCTGCCTCTATGTGGGTGGGAGACCTGCTGCAAAGGATGGTCCGCGGGAAAACGCGCCGTCCTGTGCGGTGCAGGGAGGGCTTCCGGGTCCCGGGACCGAGCCCAGGGACCTTGTGAACCCCGCCTGATATCTCAAGGGTGGGGCCCGTGGCCCCGAGGGAGGCCTGAGTTGGGGGGACTGCCTGCGCATGCGCGGCCCCTGGACTTGGCCTGAAACCAGCCAGCCGCTGCTCGGACAAAAGCCATCTCCTGGGGGCCTCCCCCCTGTTCTTCCATCCGTAAAGGGGGACCCCTTTACGGATGGAAGAACAGGGGGATCTTCACAGTGGTGGGGACCAGACGGAGGGGTCTGCGTGTTTCCCGCCACGTAGGCCTGTTGCTCGCACCTCGGCCCCATGTGTCCCAGCCCCATGGAGGCCGCAGGCCGCTCATCGCGGAATGCAGGTGTCCTGCCGTGATCCGGGGGTCTGGCCGGGCACTGCCCGGGTCAGAGAGAGCGCCTGGGCCCCGAAGGAGCCCCCTGGAAATCCCGGGGTCTGGACCTAGTGGCTCCTGGGGCTTCCCCAGGCTCCTGCCATGGGGCCTGGTTCTGGGCAGGTGAATGCCATTTGCGGACACCATGGACAGGAGGCCGCGGATGCCTTCACGGGGAGGGGGTTGCAGCTCTGGGGGACCCGGGTAGCAGCGGTCTCGCTCCCTTGGGGCGTGGTTTAGCTCAGACTTTAGAGAGTTGAAGCCCCTGGGACCTGGTTGGCCGCCTCGGGGCAGGGTGGGGCCGTTGGAGCCCAAGGGAGACTCTTAGCCACGGAGGAGGGCGCAGGCCTGAGTCCCCAGGGAGAACTCTTCCAGGGGCCTGCGACCCGCCCGCCCGGTCCATCTCCATCTGGCATGGAACCTTGGCCGGACCCCCGCCCCGGCCCCAGGTGCCCAGGTCTTCCCGGGGCACTCTGACTCTATGTGGGTGGGAGACCTGCTGAAAAGGATGGTCCGCGGGAAAACGCGCCTTCCTGTGCGGTGCAGGGAGGGCTTCCGGGTCCCGGGACCGAGCCCAGGGACCTTGTGTACCCCGCCTGATATCTCAAGGGTGGGGCCCGTGGCCCCGAGGGAGTCCTGAGTTGGGGGGACTGCCTGCGCATGCGCGGCCCCTGGACTTGGCCTGAAACCAGCCAGCCGCTGCTCGGACAAAAGCCATCTCCTGGGGGCCTCCCCCCTGTTCTTCCATCCGTAAAGGGGGACCCCTTTACGGATGGAAGAACAGGGGGATCTTCACAGTGGTGGGGATCAGACGGAGGGGTCTGCGTGTTTCCCGCCACGTAGGCCTGTTGCTCGCACCCCGGCCCCATGTGTCCCAGCCCCATGGAGGCCGAAGGCCGCTCATCGCGGAATGCAGGTGTCCTGCCGTGATCCGGGGGTCTGGCCGGGCACTGCCCGGGTCAGAGAGAGCGCCTGGGCCCCGAAGGAGCCCCCTGGAAATCCCGGGGTCTGGACCTAGTGGCTCCTGGGGCTTCCCCAGGCTCCTGCCATGGGGCCTGGTTCTGGGCAGGTGAATGCCATTTGCGGACACCATGGACAGGAGGGCGCGGATGCCCTAACGGGGAGGGGGTTGCAGCTCTGGGGGACCCGGGTAGCAGCGGTCTCGCTCCCTTGGGGCGTGGTTTTGCTCAGACTTTAGAGAGTTGAAACCGCTGGGTCCTGGTTGGCCGCCTCGGGGAGGGTGGGGCCGTTGGAGCCCAAGGAAGACTCTTAGCCACGGAGCAGGGAGCAGGCCTGAGTCCCCAGGGAGAACTCTTCTAGGGGCCTGCGACCCGCCCGCCCGGTCCATCTCCATCTGGCATGGAACCGTGGCCGGCCCCGCGCCCCGGCCCCAGGTGCCCAGGTCTTCCCGGGGC
The DNA here is from genome assembly GCF_022682495.2 of Desmodus rotundus. NCBI lineage: Eukaryota > Metazoa > Chordata > Mammalia > Chiroptera > Phyllostomidae > Desmodus > Desmodus rotundus. Next base: position 77,503 of record NW_026527166.1, on the reverse strand, counting down.
ACTCTGCCTCTGCGGGGGTGGGAGACCTGCTGCAAAGGATGGTCCGCGGGAAAACGCGCCGTCCTGTGCGGTGCAGGGAGGGCTTTCGGGTCCCGGGACCGAGCCCAGGGACCTTGTGAACCCCGCCTGATATCTCAAGGGTGGGGCCCGTGGCCCCGAGGGAGGCCTGTGTTGGGGGGCCTGCCGGCGCATGCGCGGCCCCTGGACTTGGCCTGAAACCAGCCAGCCGCTGCTCGGACAAAAGCCATCTCCTGGGGGCCTCCCCCCTGTTCTTCCATCCGTAAAGGGGGACCCCTTTACGGATGGAAGAACAGGGGGATCTTCACAGTGGTGGGGATCAGACGGAGGGGTCTGCGTGTTTCCCGCCACGTAGGCCTGTTGCTCGCACCCCGGCCCCATGTGTCCCAGCCCCATGGAGGCCGAAGGCCGCTCATCGCGGAATGCAGGTGTCCTGCCGTGATCCGGGGGTCTGGCCGGGCACTGCCCGGGTCAGAGAGAGCGCCTGGGCCCCGAAGGAGCCCCCTGGAAATCCCGGGCCCTGGACCTAGTGGCTCCTGGGGCTTCCCCAGGCTCCTGCCATGGGGCCTGGTTCTGGGCAGGTGAATGCCATTTGCGGACACTATGGACAGGAGGGCGCGGATGCCTTAACGGGGAGGGGGTTGCAGCTCTGGGGACTCGGGTAGCAGCGGTCTCGCTCCCTTGGGGCGTGGTTTAGCTCAGACTTTAGAGAGTTGAAGCCGCTGGGACCTGGTTGGCCGCCTCGGGGCAGGGTGGGGCCGTTGGAGCCAAAGGGAGACTCTTAGCCACGGAGGAGGGCGCAGGCCTGAGTCCCCAGGGAGAACTCTTCCAGTGGCCTGCGACCCGCCCGCCCGGTCCATCTCCATCTGGCATGGAACCTTGGCCGGACCCCCGCCCCGGCCCCAGGTGCCCAGGTCTTCCCGGGGCACTCTGACTCTATGTGGGTGGGAGACCTGCTGCAAACGATGGTCCGCGGGAAAACGCGCCGTCCTGTGCGGTGCAGGGAGGGCTTCCGGGTCCCGGGACCGAGCCCAGGGACCTTGTGAACCCCGCCTGATATCTCAAGGGTGGGGCCCGTGGCCCCGAGGGAGTCCTGAGTTGGGGGGACTGCCTGCGCATGCGCGGCCCCTGGACTTGGCCTGAAACCAGCCAGCCGCTGCTCGGACAAAAGCCATCTCCTGGGGGCCTCCCCCCTGTTCTTCCATCCGTAAAGGGGGACCCCTTTACGGATGGAAGAACAGGGGGATCTTCACAGTGGTGGGGACCAGACGGAGGGGTCTGCGTGTTTCCCGCCACGTAGGCCTGTTGCTCGCACCCCGGCCCCATGTGTCCCAGCCCCATGGAGGCCGAAGGCCGCTCATCGCGGAATGCAGGTGTCCTGCCGTGATCCGGGGGTCTGGCCGGGCACTGCCCGGGTCAGAGAGAGCGCCTGGGCCCCGAAGGAGCCCCCTGGAAATCCCGGGGTCTGGACCTAGTGGCTCCTGGGGCTTCCCCAGGCTCCTGCCATGGGGCCTGGTTCTGGGCAGGTGAATGCCATTTGCGGACACCATGGACAGGAGGGCGCGGATGCCTTAACGGGGAGGGGGTTGCAGCTCTGGGGGACCCGGGTAGCAGCGGTCTCGCTCCCTTGGGGCGTGGTTTTGCTCAGACTTTAGAGAGTTGAAACCGCTGGGTCCTGGTTGGCCGCCTCGGGGAGGGTGGGGCCGTTGGAGCCCAAGGAAGACTCTTAGCCACGGAGCAGGGCGCAGGCCTGAGTCCCCAGGGAGAACTCTTCCAGGGGCCTGCGACCCGCCCGCCCGGTCCATCTCCATCTGGCATGGAACCTTGGCCGGACCCCCGCCCCGGCCCCAGGTGCCCAGGTCTTCCCGGGGCACTCTGACTCTATGTGGGTGGGAGACCTGCTGAAAAGGATGGTCCGCGGGAAAACGCGCCGTCCTGTGCGGTGCAGGGAGGGCTTCCGGGTCCCGGGACCGAGCCCAGGGACCTTGTGAACCCCGCCTGATATCTCAAGGGTGGGGCCCGTGGCCCCGAGGGAGTCCTGAGTTGGGGGGACTGCCTGCGCATGCGCGGCCCCTGGACTTGGCCTGAAACCAGCCAGCCGCTGCTCGGACAAAAGCCATCTCCTGGGGGCCTCCCCCCTGTTCTTCCATCCGTAAAGGGGGACCCCTTTACGGATGGAAGAACAGGGGGATCTTCACAGTGGTGGGGATCAGACGGAGGGGTCTGCGTGTTTCCCGCCACGTAGGCCTGTTGCTCGCACCCCGGCCCCATGTGTCCCAGCCCCATGGAGGCCGAAGGCCGCTCATCGCGGAATGCAGGTGTCCTGCCGTGATCCGGGGGTCTGGCCGGGCACTGCCCGGGTCAGAGAGAGCGCCTGGGCCCCGAAGGAGCCCCCTGGAAATCCCGGGCCCTGGACCTAGTGGCTCCTGGGGCTTCCCCAGGCTCCTGCCATGGGGCCTGGTTCTGGGCAGGTGAATGCCATTTGCGGACACTATGGACAGGAGGGCGCGGATGCCTTAACGGGGAGGGGGTTGCAGCTCTGGGGACTCGGGTAGCAGCGGTCTCGCTCCCTTGGGGCGTGGTTTAGCTCAGACTTTAGAGAGTTGAAGCCGCTGGGACCTGGTTGGCCGCCTCGGGGCAGGGTGGGGCCGTTGGAGCCCAAGGGAGACTCTTAGCCACGGAGGAGGGCGCAGGCCTGAGTCCCCAGGGAGAACTCTTCCAGTGGCCTGCGACCCGCCCGCCCGGTCCATCTCCATCTGGCATGGAACCTTGGCCGGACCCCCGCCCCGGCCCCAGGTGCCCAGGTCTTCCCGGGGCACTCTGACTCTATGTGGGTGGGAGACCTGCTGCAAACGATGGTCCGCGGGAAAACGCGCCGTCCTGTGCGGTGCAGGGAGGGCTTCCGGGTCCCGGGACCGAGCCCAGGGACCTTGTGAACCCCGCCTGATATCTCAAGGGTGGGGCCCGTGGCCCCGAGGGAGTCCTGAGTTGGGGGGACTGCCTGCGCATGCGCGGCCCCTGGACTTGGCCTGAAACCAGCCAGCCGCTGCTCGGACAAAAGCCATCTCCTGGGGGCCTCCCCCCTGTTCTTCCATCCGTAAAGGGGGACCCCTTTACGGATGGAAGAACAGGGGGATCTTCACAGTGGTGGGGATCAGACGGAGGGGTCTGCGTGTTTCCCGCCACGTAGGCCTGTTGCTCGCACCCCGGCCCCATGTGTCCCAGCCCCATGGAGGCCGAAGGCCGCTCATCGCGGAATGCAGGTGTCCTGCCGTGATCCGGGGGTCTGGCCGGGCACTGCCCGGGTCAGAGAGAGCGCCTGGGCCCCGAAGGAGCCCCCTGGAAATCCATGGGTCTGGACCTAGTGGCTCCTGGGGCTTCCCCAGGCTCCTGCCATGGGGCCTGGTTCTGGGCAGGTGAATGCCATTTGCGGACACCATGGACAGGAGGGCGCGATTGCCTTAACGGGGAGGGGGTTGCAGCTCTGGGGGACCCGGGTAGCAGCGGTCTCGCTCCCTTGGGGCGTGGTTTTGCTCAGACTTTAGAGAGTTGAAACCGCTGGGTCCTGGTTGGCCGCCTCGGGGAGGGTGGGGCCGTTGGAGCCCAAGGGAGACTCTGAGCCACGGAGGAGGGCGCAGGCCTGAGTCCCCAGGGAGAACTCTTCTAGGGGCCTGCGACCCGCCCGCCCGGTCCATCTCCATCTGGCATGGAACCGTGGCCGGCCCCTCGCCCCGGCCCCAGGTGCCCAGGTCTTCCCGGGGCACTCTGCCTCTGCGGGGGTGGGAGACCTGCTGCAAAGGATGGTCCGCGGGAAAACGCGCCGTCCTGTGCGGTGCAGGGAGGGCTTCCGGGTCCCGGGACCGAGCCCAGGGACCTTGTGAACCCCGCCTGATATCTCAAGGGTGGGGCCCGTGGCCCCGAGGGAGGCCTGTGTTGGGGGGACTGCCTGCGCATGCGCGGCCCCTGGACTTGGCCTGAAACCAGCCAGCCGCTGCTCGGACAAAAGCCATCTCCTGGGGGCCTCCCCCCTGTTCTTCCATCCGTAAAGGGGGACCCCTTTACGGATGGAAGAACAGGGGGATCTTCACAGTGGTGGGGATCAGACGGAGGGGTCTGCGTGTTTCCCGCCACGTAGGCCTGTTGCTCGCACCCCGGCCCCATGTGTCCCAGCCCCATGGAGGCCGAAGGCCGCTCATCGCGGAATGCAGGTGTCCTGCCGTGATCCGGGGGTCTGGCCGGGCACTGCCCGGGTCAGAGAGAGCGCCTGGGCCCCGAAGGAGCCCCCTGGAAATCCCGGGGTCTGGACCTAGTGGCTCCTGGGGCTTCCCCAGGCTCCTGCCATGGGGCCTGGTTCTGGGCAGGTGAATGCCATTTGCGGACACCATGGACAGGAGGCCGCGGATGCCTTCACGGGGAGGGGGTTGCAGCTCTGGGGGACCCGGGTAGCAGCGGTCTCGCTCCCTTGGGGCGTGGTTTAGCTCAGACTTTAGAGAGTTGAAGCCGCTGGGACCTGGTTGGCCGCCTCGGGGCAGGGTGGGGCCGTTGGAGCCCAAGGAAGACTCTTAGCCACGGAGGCGGGCGCAGGCCTGAGTCCCCAGGGAGAACTCTTCCAGGGGCCTGCGACCCGCCCGCCCGGTCCATCTCCATCTGGCATGGAACCTTGGCCGGACCCCCACCCCGGCCCCAGGTGCCCAGGTCTTCCCGGGGCACTCTGCCTCTATGTGGGTGGGAGACCTGCTGCAAAGGATGGTCCGCGGGAAAACGCGCCGTCCTGTGCGGTGCAGGGAGGGCTTCCGGGTCCCGGGACCGAGCCCAGGGACCTTGTGAACCCCGCCTGATATCTCAAGGGTGGGGCCCGTGGCCCCGAGGGAGGCCTGAGTTGGGGGGACTGCCTGCGCATGCGCCGACCCTGGACTTGGCCTGAAACCAGCCAGCCGCTGCTCGGACAAAAGCCATCTCCTGGGGGCCTCCCCCCTGTTCTTCCATCCGTAAAGGGGGACCCCTTTACGGATGGAAGAACAGGGGGATCTTCACAGTGGTGGGGATCAGACGGAGGGGTCTGCGTGTTTCCCGCCACGTAGGCCTGTTGCTCGCACCCCGGCCCCATGTGTCCCAGCCCCATGGAGGCCGAAGGCCGCTCATCGCGGAATGCAGGTGTCCTGCCGTGATCCGGGGGTCTGGCCGGGCACTGCCCGGGTCAGAGAGAGCGCCTGGGCCCCGAAGGAGCCCCCTGGAAATCCCGGGCCCTGGACCTAGTGGCTCCTGGGGCTTCCCCAGGCTCCTGCCATGGGGCCTGGTTCTGGGCAGGTGAATGCCATTTGCGGACACTATGGACAGGAGGGCGCGGATGCCTTAACGGGGAGGGGGTTGCAGCTCTGGGGACTCGGGTAGCAGCGGTCTCGCTCCCTTGGGGCGTGGTTTAGCTCAGACTTTAGAGAGTTGAAGCCGCTGGGACCTGGTTGGCCGCCTCGGGGCAGGGTGGGGCCGTTGGAGCCCAAGGGAGACTCTTAGCCACGGAGGAGGGCGCAGGCCTGAGTCCCCAGGGAGAACTCTTCCAGGGGCCTGCGACCCGCCCGCCCGGTCCATCTCCATCTGGCATGGAACCGTGGCCGGCCCCTCGCCCCGGCCCCAGGTGCCCAGGTCTTCCCGGGGCACTCTGCCTCTGCGGGGGTGGGAGACCTGCTGCAAAGGATGGTCCGCGGGAAAACGCGCCGTCCTGTGCGGTGCAGGGAGGGCTTCCGGGTCCCGGGACCGAGCCCAGGGACCTTGTGAACCCCGCCTGATATCTCAAGGGTGGGGCCCGTGGCCCCGAGGGAGGCCTGTGTTGGGGGGACTGCCTGCGCATGCGCGGCCCCTGGACTTGGCCTGAAACCAGCCAGCCGCTGCTCGGACAAAAGCCATCTCCTGGGGGCCTCCCCCCTGTTCTTCCATCCGTAAAGGGGGACCCCTTTACGGATGGAAGAACAGGGGGATCTTCACAGTGGTGGGGACCAGACGGAGGGGTCTGCGTGTTTCCCGCCACGTAGGCCTGTTGCTCGCACCCCGGCCCAATGTGTCCCAGCCCCATGGAGGCCGAAGGCCGCTCATCGCGGAATGCAGGTGTCCTGCCGTGATCCGGGGGTCTGGCCGGGCACTGCCCGGGTCAGAGAGAGCGCCTGGGCCCCGAAGGAGCCCCCTGGAAATCCCGGGGTCTGGACCTAGTGGCTCCTGGGGCTTCCCCAGGCTCCTGCCATGGGGCCTGGTTCTGGGCAGGTGAATGCCATTTGCGGACACCATGGACAGGAGGCCGCGGATGCCTTCACGGGGAGGGGGTTGCAGCTCTGGGGGACCCGGGTAGCAGCGGTCTCGCTCCCTTGGGGCGTGGTTTAGCTCAGACTTTAGAGAGTTGAAGCCGCTGGGACCTGGTTGGCCGCCTCGGGGCAGGGTGGGGCCGTTGGAGCCCAAGGAAGACTCTTAGCCCCGGAGGCGGGCGCAGGCCTGAGTCCCCAGGGAGAACTCTTCCAGTGGCCTGCGACCCGCCCGCCCGGTCCATCTCCATCTGGCATGGAACCTTGGCCGGACCCCCACCCCGGCCCCAGGTGCCCAGGTCTTCCCGGGGCACTCTGCCTCTATGTGGGTGGGAGACCTGCTGCAAAGGATGGTCCGCGGGAAAACGCGCCGTCCTGTGCGGTGCAGGGAGGGCTTCCGGGTCCCGGGACCGAGCCCAGGGACCTTGTGAACCCCGCCTGATATCTCAAGGGTGGGGCCCGTGGCCCCGAGGGAGGCCTGAGTTGGGGGGACTGCCTGCGCATGCGCCGCCCCTGGACTTGGCCTGAAACCAGCCAGCCGCTGCTCGGACAAAAGCCATCTCCTGGGGGCCTCCCCCCTGTTCTTCCATCCGTAAAGGGGGACCCCTTTACGGATGGAAGAACAGGGGGATCTTCACAGTGGTGGGGACCAGACGGAGGGGTCTGCGTGTTTCCCGCCACGTAGGCCTGTTGCTCGCACCCCGGCCCCATGTGTCCCAGCCCCATGGAGGCCGAAGGCCGCTCATCGCGGAATGCAGGTGTCCTGCCGTGATCCGGGGGTCTGGCCGGGCACTGCCCGGGTCAGAGAGAGCGCCTGGGCCCCGAAGGAGCCCCCTGGAAATCCCGGGGTCTGGACCTAGTGGCTCCTGGGGCTTCCCCAGGCTCCTGCCATGGGGCCTGGTTCTGGGCAGGTGAATGCCATTTGCGGACACCATGGACAGGAGGCCGCGGATGCCTTCACGGGGAGGGGGTTGCAGCTCTGGGGGACCCGGGTAGCAGCGGTCTCGCTCCCTTGGGGCGTGGTTTAGCTCAGACTTTAGAGAGTTGAAGCCGCTGGGACCTGGTTGGCCGCCACGGGGCAGGGTGGGGCCGTTGGAGCCCAAGGGAGACTCTTAGCCACGGAGGAGGGCGCAGGCCTGAGTCCCCAGGGAGAACTCTTCCAGGGGCCTGCGACCCGCCCGCCCGGTCCATCTCCATCTGGCATGGAACCTTGGCCGGACCCCCGCCCCGGCCCCAGGTGCCCAGGTCTTCCCGGGGCACTCTGACTCTATGTGGGTGGGAGACCTGCTGAAAAGGATGGTCCGCGGGAAAACGCGCCGGCCTGTGCGGTGCAGGGAGGGCTTCCGGGTCCCGGGACCGAGCCCAGGGACCTTGTGAACCCCGCCTGATATCTCAAGGGTGGGGCCCGTGGCCCCGAGGGAGTCCTGAGTTGGGGGGACTGCCTGCGCATGCGCGGCCCCTGGACTTGGCCTGAAACCAGCCAGCCGCTGCTCGGACAAAAGCCATCTCCTGGGGGCCTCCCCCCTGTTCTTCCATCCGTAAAGGGGGACCCCTTTACGGATGGAAGAACAGGGGGATCTTCACAGTGGTGGGGATCAGACGGAGGGGTCTGCGTGTTTCCCGCCACGTAGGCCTGTTGCTCGCACCCCGGCCCCATGTGTCCCAGCCCCATGGAGGCCGAAGGCCGCTCATCGCGGAATGCAGGTGTCCTGCCGTGATCCGGGGGTCTGGCCGGGCACTGCCCGGGTCAGAGAGAGCGCCTGGGCCCCGAAGGAGCCCCCTGGAAATCCCGGGCCCTGGACCTAGTGGCTCCTGGGGCTTCCCCAGGCTCCTGCCATGGGGCCTGGTTCTGGGCAGGTGAATGCCATTTGCGGACACTATGGACAGGAGGCCGCGGATGCCTTCACGGGGAGGGGGTTGCAGCTCTGGGGACTCGGGTAGCAGCGGTCTCGCTCCCTTGGGGCGTGGTTTAGCTCAGACTTTAGAGAGTTGAAGCCGCTGGGACCTGGTTGGCCGCCTCGGGGCAGGGTGGGGCCGTTGGAGCCCAAGGGAGACTCTTAGCCACGGAGCAGGGAGCAGGCCTGAGTCCCCAGGGAGAACTCTTCTAGGGGCCTGCGACCCGCCCGCCCGGTCCATCTCCATCTGGCATGGAACCGTGGCCGGCCCCGCGCCCCGGCCCCAGGTGCCCAGGTCTTCCCGGGGCACTCTGCCTCTGCGGGGGTGGGAGACCTGCTGCAAAGGATGGTCCGCGGGAAAACGCGCCGTCCTGTGCGGTGCAGGGAGGGCTTCCGGGTCCCGGGACCGAGCCCAGGGACCTTGTGAACCCCGCCTGATATCTCAAGGGTGGGGCCCGTGGCCCCGAGGGAGGCGTGTGTTGGGGGGACTGCCTGCGCATGCGCGGCCCCTGGACTTGGCCTGAAACCAGCCAGCCGCTGCTCGGACAAAAGCCATCTCCTGGGGGCCTCCCCCCTGTTCTTCCATCCGTAAAGGGGGACCCCTTTACTGATGGAAGAACAGGGGGATCTTCACAGTGGTGGGGACCAGACGGAGGGGTCTGCGTGTTTCCCGCCACGTAGGCCTGTTGCTCGCACCCCGGCCCCATGTGTCCCAGCCCCATGGAGGCCGAAGGCCGCTCATCGCGGAATGCAGGTGTCCTGCCGTGATCCGGGGGTCTGGCCGGGCACTGCCCGGGTCAGAGAGAGCGCCTGGGCCCCGAAGGAGCCCCCTGGAAATCCCGGGCCCTGGACCTAGTGGCTCCTGGGGCTTCCCCAGGCTCCTGCCATGGGGCCTGGTTCTGGGCAGGTGAATGCCATTTGCGGACACCATGGACAGGAGGCCGCGGATGCCTTCACGGGGAGGGGGTTGCAGCTCTGGGGGACCCGGGTAGCAGCGGTCTCGCTCCCTTGGGGCGTGGTTTTGCTCAGACTTTAGAGAGTTGAAACCGCTGGGTCCTGGTTGGCCGCCTCGGGGAGGGTGGGGCCGTTGGAGCCCAAGGAAGACTCTTAGCCACAGAGGAGGGAGCAGGCCTGAGTCCCCAGGGAGAACTCTTCTAGGGGCCTGCGACCCGCCCGCCCGGTCCATCTCCATCTGGCATGGAACGGTGGCCGGCCCCGCGCCCCGGCCCCAGGTGCCCAGGTCTTCCCGGGGCACTCTGCCTCTGCGGGGGTGGGAGACCTGCTGCAAAGGATGGTCCGCGGGAAAACGCGCCGTCCTGTGCGGTGCAGGGAGGGCTTCCGGGTCCCGGGACCGAGCCCAGGGACCTTGTGAACCCCGCCTGATATCTCAAGGGTGGGACCCGTGGCCCCGAGGGAGGCATGAGTTGTGGGGACTGCCTGCGCATGCGCGGCCCCTGGACTTGGCCTGAAACCAGCCAGCCGCTGCTCGGACAAAAGCCATCTCCTGGGGGCCTCGCCCCTGTTCTTCCATCCGTAAAGGGGGACCCCTTTACGGATGGAAGAACAGGGGGATCTTCACAGTGGTGGGGACCAGACGGAGGGGTCTGCGTGTTTCCCGCCACGTAGGCCTGTTGCTCGCACCCCGGCCCCATGTGTCCCAGCCCCATGGAGGCCGAAGGCCGCTCATCGCGGAATGCAGGTGTCCTGCCGTGATCCGGGGGTCTGGCCGGGCACTGCCCGGGTCAGAGAGAGCGCCTGGGCCCCGAAGGAGCCCCCTGGAAATCCCGGGCCCTGGACCTAGTGGCTCCTGGGGCTTCCCCAGGCTCCTGCCATGGGGCCTGGTTCTGGGCAGGTGAATGCCATTTGCGGACACCATGGACAGGAGGCCGCGGATGCCTTCACGGGGAGGGGGTTGCAGCTCTGGGGGACCCGGGTAGCAGCGGTCTCGCTCCCTTGGGGCGTGGTTTTGCTCAGACTTTAGAGAGTTGAAACCGCTGGGTCCTGGTTGGCCGCCTCGGGGAGGGTGGGGCCGTTGGAGCCCAAGGAAGACTCTTAGCCACAGAGGAGGGAGCAGGCCTGAGTCCCCAGGGAGAACTCTTCTAGGGGCCTGCGACCCGCCCGCCCGGTCCATCTCCATCTGGCATGGAACCGTGGCCGGCCCCGCGCCCCGGCCCCAGGTGCCCAGGTCTTCCCGGGGCACTCTGCCTCTGTGGGGGTGGGAGACCTGCTGCAAAGGATGGTCCGCGGGAAAACGCGCCATCCTGTGCGGTGCAGGGAGGGGTTCCGGGTCCCGGGACCGAGCCCAGGGACCTTGTGAACCCCGCCTGATATCTCAAGGGTGGGGCCCGTGGCCCCGAGGGAGGCCTGAGTTGGGGGGACTGCCTGCGCATGCGCGGCCCCTGGACTTGGCCTGAAACCAGCCAGCCGCTGCTCGGACAAAAGCCATCTCCTGGGGGCCTCCCCCCTGTTCTTCCATCCGTAAAGGGGGACCCCTTTACGGATGGAAGAACAGGGGGATTTTCACAGTGGTGGGGACCAGACGGAGGGGTCTGCGTGTTTCCCGCCACGTAGGCCTGTTGCTCGCACCCCGGCCCCATGTGTCCCAACCCCATGGAGGCCGAAGGCCGCTCATCGGGGAATGCAGGTGTCCTGCCGTGATCCGGGGGTCTGGCCGGGCACTGCCCGGGTCAGAGAGAGCGCCTGGGCCCCGAAGGAGCCCCCTGGAAATCCCGGGCCCTGGACCTAGTGGCTCCTGGGGCTTCCCCAGGCTGCTGCCATGGGGCCTGGTTCTGGTCAGGTGAATGCCATTTGCGGACACCATGGACAGGAGGCCGCGGATGCCTTCACGGGGAGGGGGTTGCAGCTCTGGGGGACCCGGGTAGCAGCGGTCTCGCTCCCTTGGGGCGTGGTTTTGCTCAGACTTTAGAGAATTGAAGCCGCTGGGTCCTGGTTGGCCGCCTCGGGGCAGGGTGGGGCCGTTGGAGCCCAAGGAAGACTCTTAGCCACGGAGGAGGGCGCAGGCCTGAGTCCCCAGGGAGAACTCTTCCACGGGCCTGCGACCCGCCCGCCCGGTCCATCTCCATCTGGCATGGAACCGTGGCCGGCCCCGCGCCCCGGCCCCAGGTGCCCAGGTCTTCCCGGGGCACTCTGCCTCTGCGGGGGTGGGAGACCTGCTGCAAAGGATGGTCCGCGGGAAAACGCGCCGTCCTGTGCGGTGCAGGGAGGGCTTCCGGGTCCCGGGACCGAGCCCAGGGACCTTGTGAACCCCGCCTGATATCTCAAGGGTGGGGCCCGTGGCCCCGAGGGAGGCCTGTGTTGGGGGGACTGCCTGCGCATGCGCGGCCCGTGGACTTGGCCTGAAACCAGCCAACCGCTGCTCGGACAAAAGCCATCTCCTGGGGGCCTCCCCCCTGTTCTTCCATCCGTAAAGGGGGACCCCTTTACGGATGGAAGAACAGGGGGATCTTCACAGTGGTGGGGACCAGACGGAGGGGTCTGCGTGTTTCCCGCCACGTAGGCCTGTTGCTCGCACCCCGGCCCCATGTGTCCCAGCCCCATGGAGGCCGAAGGCCGCTCATCGCGGAATGCAGGTGTCCTGCCGTGATCCGGGGGTCTGGCCGGGCACTGCCCGGGTCAGAGAGAGCGCCTGGGCCCCGAAGGAGCCCCCTGGAAATCCCGGGGTCTGGACCTAGTGGCTCCTGGGGCTTCCCCAGGCTCCTGCTATGGGGCCTGGTTCTGGGCAGGTGAATGCCATTTGCGGACACCATGGACAGGAGGCCGCGGATGCCTTCACGGGGAGGGGGTTGCAGCTCTGGGGGACCCGGGTAGCAGCGGTCTCGCTCCCTTGGGGCGTGGTTTTGCTCAGACTTTAGAGAGTTGAAACCGCTGGGTCCTGGTTGGCCGCCTCGGGGAGGGTGGGGCCGTTGGAGCCCAAGGAAGACTCTTAGCCACGGAGGAGGGCGCAGGCCTGAGTCCCCAGGGAGAACTCTTCCACGGGCCTGCGACCCGCCCGCCCGGTCCATCTCCATCTGGCATGGAACCGTGGCCGGCCCCGCGCCCCGGCCCCAGGTGCCCAGGTCTTCCCGGGGCACTCTGCCTCTGCGGGGGTGGGAGACCTGCTGCAAAGGATGGTCCGCGGGAAAACGCGCCGTCCTGTGCGGTGCAGGGAGGGCTTCCGGGTCCCGTGACCGAGCCCAGGGACCTTGTGAACCCCGCCTGATATCTCAAGGGTGGGGCCCGTGGCCCCGAGGGAGGCGTGTGTTGGGGGGACTGCCTGCGCATGCGCGGCCCCTGGACTTGGCCTGAAACCAGCCAGCCGCTGCTCGGACAAAAGCCATCTCCTGGGGGCCTCCCCCCTTTTCTTCCATCCGTAAAGGGGGACCCCTTTACGGATGGAAGAACAGGGGGATCTTCACAGTGGTGGGGACCAGACGGAGGGGTCTGCGTGTTTCCCGCCACGTAGGCCTGTTGCTCGCACCCCGGCCCCATGTGTCCCAGCCCCATGGAGGCCGAAGGCCGCTCATCGCGGAATGCAGGTGTCCTGCCGTGATCCGGGGGTCTGGCCGGGCACTGCCCGGGTCAGAGAGAGCGCCTGGGCCCCGAAGGAGCCCCCTGGAAATCCCGGGGTCTGGACCTAGTGGCTCCTGGGGCTTCCCCAGGCTCCTGCCATGGGGCCTGGTTCTGGGCAGGTGAATGCCATTTGCGGACACCATGGACAGGAGGCCGCGGATGCCTTCACGGGGAGGGGGTTGCAGCTCTGGGGGACCCGGGTAGCAGCGGTCTCGCTCCCTTGGGGCGTGGTTTAGCTCAGACTTTAGAGAATTGAAGCCGCTGGGTCCTGGTTGTCCGCCTCGGGGCAGGGTGTGGCCGTTGGAGCCCAAGGAAGACTCTTAGCCACGGAGGAGGGCGCAGGCCTGAGTCCCCAGGGAGAACTCTTCCACGGGCCTGCGACCCGCCCGCCCGGTCCATCTCCATCTGGCATGGAACCGTGGCCGGCCCCGCGACCCGGCCCCAGGTGCCCAGGTCTTCCCGGGGCACTCTGCCTCTGCGGGGGTGGGAGACCTGCTGCAAAGGATGGTCCGCGGGAAAACGCGCCGTCCTGTGCGGTGCAGGAAGGGCTTCCGGGACCCGCGACCGAGCCCAGGGACCTTGTGAACCCCGCCTGATATCTCAAGGGTGGGGCCCGGGGCCCCGAGGGAGGCCTGTGTTGGGGGGACTGCCTGCGCATGCGCGGCCCCTGGACTTGGCCTGAAACCAGCCAGCCGCTGCTCGGACAAAAGCCATCTCCTGGGGGCCTCCCCCCTGTTCTTCCATCCGTAAAGGAGGACCCCTTTACGGATGGAAGAACAGGGGGATCTTCACAGTGGTGGGGACCAGACGGAGGGGTCTGCGTGTTTCCCGCCACGTAGGCCTGTTGCTCGCACCCCGGCCCCATGTGTCCCAGCCCCATGGAGGCCGAAGGCCGCTCATCGCGGAATGCAGGTGTCCTGCCGTGATCCGGGGGTCTGGCCGGGCACTGCCCGGGTCAGAGAGAGCGCCTGGGCCCCGAAGGAGCCCCCTGGAAATCCCGGGGTCTGGACCTAGTGGCTCCTGGGGCTTCCCCAGGCTCCTGCCATGGGGCCTGGTTCTGGGCAGGTGAATGCCATTTGCGGACACCATGGACAGGAGGCCGCGGATGCCTTCACGGGGAGGGGGTTGCAGCTCTGGGGGACCCGGGTAGCAGCGGTCTCGCTCCCTTGGGGCGTGGTTTTGCTCAGACTTTAGAGAGTTGAAACCGCTGGGTCCTGGTTGGCCGCCTCGGGGAGGGTGGGGCCGTTGGAGCCCAAGGAAGACTCTTAGCCACAGAGGAGGGAGCAGGCCTGAGTCCCCAGGGAGAACTCTTCTATGGGCCTGCGACCCGCCCGTCCGGTCCATCTCCATCTGGCATGGAACGGTGGCCGGCCCCGCGCCCCGGCCCCAGGTGCCCAGGTCTTCCCGGGGCCCTCTGCCTCTGCGGGGGTGGGAGACCTGCTGCAAAGGATGGTCCGCGGGAAAACGCGCCGTCCTGTGCGGTGCAGGGAGGGCTTCCGGGTCCCGGGACCGAGCCCAGGGACCTTGTGAACCCCGCCTGATATCTCAAGGGTGGGGCCCGTGGCCCGGAGGGAGGCGTGTGTTGGGGGGACTGCCTGCGCATGCGCGGCCCCTGGACTTGGCCTGAAACCAGCCAGTCGCTGCTCGGACAAAAGCCATCTCCTGGGGGCCTCCCCCCTGTTCTTCCATCCGTAAAGGGGGACCCCTTTACGGATGGAAGAACAGGGGGATCTTCACAGTGGTGGGGACCAGACGGAGGGGTCTGCGTGTTTCCCGCCACGTAGGCCTGTTGCTCGCACCCCGGCCCCATGTGTCCCAGCCCCATGGAGGCCGAAGGCCGCTCATCGCGGAATGCAGGTGTCCTGCCGTGATCCGGGGGTCTGGCGGGGCACTGCCCGGGTCAGAGAGAGCGCCTGGGCCCCGAAGGAGCCCCCTGGAAATCCCGGGCCCTGGACCTAGTGGCTCCTGGGGCTTCCCCAGGCTCCTGCCATGGGGCCTGGTTCTGGGCAGGTGAATGCCATTTGCGGACACCATGGACAGGAGGCCGCGGATGCCTTCACGGGGAGGGGGTTGCAGCTCTGGGGGACCCGGGTAGCAGTGGTCTCGCTCCCTTGGGGCGTGGTTTTGCTCAGACTTTAGAGAGTTGAAACCGCTGGGTCCTGGTTGGCCGCCTCGGGGAGGGTGGGGCCGTTGGAGCCCAAGGAAGACTCTTAGCCACGGAGGAGGGCGCAGGCCTGAGTCCCCAGGGAGAACTCTTCCACGGGCCTGCGACCCGCCCGCCCGGTCCATCTCCATCTGGCATGGAACCTTGGCCGGCCCCCCGCCCTGGCCCCAGGTGCCCAGGTCTTCCCTGGGCACTCTGCCTCTGCGGGGGTGGGAGTACTGCTGAAAAGGATGGTCCGCGGGAAAACGCGCCGTCCTGTGCGGTGCAGGGAGGGCTTCCGGGTCCCGGGACCGAGCCCAGGGACCTTGTGAACCCCGCCTGATATCTCAAGGGTGGGGCCCGTGGCCCCGAGGGAGGCCTGTGTTGGGGGGACTGCCTGCGCATGCGCGGCCCCTGGACTTGGCCTGAAACCAGCCAGCCGCTGCTCGGACAAAAGCCATCTCCTGGGGGCCTCCCCCCTGTTCTTCCATCCGTAAAGGGGGACCCCTTTACGGATGGAAGAACAGGGGGATCTTCACAGTGGTGGGGACCAGACGGAGGGGTCTGCGTGTTTCCCGCCACGTAGGCCTGTTGCTCCCACCCCGGCCCCATGTGTCCCAGCCCCATGGAGGCCGAAGGCCGCTCATCGCGGAATGCAGGTGTCCTGCCGTGATCCGGGGGTCTGGCCGGGCACTGCCCGGGTCAGAGAGAGCGCCTGGGCCCCGAAGGAGCCCCCTGGAAATCCCGGGGTCTGGACCTAGTGGCTCCTGGGGCTTCCCCAGGCTCCTGCCATGGGGCCTGGTTCTGGGCAGGTGAATGCCATTTGCGGACACCATGGACAGGAGGCCTCGGATGCCTTCACGGGGAGGGGGTTGCAGCTCTGGGGGACCCGGGTAGCAGCGGTCTCGCTCCCTTGGGGCGTGGTTTTGCTCAGACTTTAGAGAGTTGAAACCGCTGGGTCCTGGTTGGCCGCCTCGGGGAGTGTGGGGCCGTTGGAGCCCAAGGAAGACTCTTAGCCACAGAGGAGGGAGCAGGCCTAAGTCCCCAGGGAGAACTCTTCTAGGGGCCTGCGACCCGCCCGCCCGGTCCATCTCCATCTGGCATGGAACCGTGGCCGGCCCCGCGCCCCGGCCCCAGGTGCCCAGGTCTTCCCGGGGCACTCTGCCTCTGTGGGGGTGGGAGACCTGCTGCAAAGGATGGTCCGCGGGAAAACGCGCCGTCCTGTGCGGTGCAGGGAGGGCTTCCGGGTCCCGGGACCGAGCCCAGGGACCTTGTGAACCCCGCCTGATATCTCAAGGGTGGGGCCCGTGGCCCCGAGGGAGGCCTGAGTTGGGGGGACTGCCTGCGCATGCGCGGCCCCTGGACGTGGCCTGAAACCAGCCAGCCGCTGCTCGGACAAAAGCCATCTCCTGGGGGCCTCCCCCCTGTTCTTCCATCCGTAAAGGGGGACCCCTTTACGGATGGAAGAACAGGGGGATCTTCACAGTGGTGGGGACCAGACGGAGGGGTCTGCGTGTTTCCCGCCACGTAGGCCTGTTGCTCGCACCCCGGCCCCATGTGTCCCAGCCCCATGGAGGCCGAAGGCCGCTCATCGGGGAATGCAGGTGTCCTGCCGTGATCCGGGGGTCTGGCCGGGCACTGCCCGGGTCAGAGAGAGCGCCTGGGCCCCGAAGGAGCCCCCTGGAAATCCCGGGCCCTGGACCTAGTGGCTCCTGGGGCTTCCCCAGGCTGCTGCAATGGGGCCTGGTTCTGGGCAGGTGAATGCCATTTGCGGACACCATGTACAGGAGGCCGCGGATGCCTTCACGGGGAGGGGGTTGCAGCTCTGGGGGACCCGGGTAGCAGCGGTCTCGCTCCCTTGGGGCGTGGTTTTGCTCAGACTTTAGAGAATGGAAACCGCTGGGTCCTGGTTGGCCGCCTCGGGGCAGGGTGGGGCCGTTGGAGCCCAAGGAAGACTCTTAGCCACGGAGGAGGGCGCAGGCCTGAGTCCCCAGGGAGAACTCTTCCACGGGCCTGCGACCCGCCCGCCCGGTCCATCTCCATCTGGCATGGAACCTTGGCCGGCCCCCCGCCCTGGCCCCAGGTGCCCAGGTCTTCCCTGGGCACTCTGCCTCTGCGGGGGTGGGAGTACTGCTGAAAAGGATGGTCCGCGGGAAAACGCGCCGTCCTGTGCGGTGCAGGGAGGGCTTCCGGGTCCCGGGACCGAGCCCAGGGACCTTGTGAACCCCGCCTGATATCTCAAGGGTGGGGCCCGTGGCCCCGAGGGAGGCCTTTGTTGGGGGGACTGCCTGCGCATGCGCGGCCCCTGGACTTGGCCTGAAACCAGCCAGCCGCTGCTCGGACAAAAGCCATCTCCTGGGGGCCTCCCCCCTGTTCTTCCATCCGTAAAGGGGGACCCCCTTACGGATGGAAGAACAGGGGGATCTTCACAGTGGTGGGGACCAGACGGAGTGGTCTGCGTGTTTCCCGCCACGTAGGCCTGTTGCTCGCACCCCGGCCCCATGTGTCCCAGCCCCATGGAGGCCGAAGGCCGCTCATCGCGGAATGCAGGTGTCCTGCCGTGATCCGGGGGTCTGGCCGGGCACTGCCCGGGTCAGAGAGAGCGCCTGGGCCCCGAAGGAGCCCCCTGGAAATCCCGGGCCCTGGACATAGTGGCTCCTGGGGCTTCCCCAGGCTCCTGCCATGGGGCCTGGTTCTGGGCAGGTGAATGCCATTTGCGGACACCATGGACAGGAGGCCGCGGATGCCTTCACGGGGAGGGGGTTGCAGCTCTGGGGGACCCGGGTAGCAGCGGTCTCGCTCCCTTGGGGCGTGGTTTTGCTCAGACTTTAGAGAGTTGAAACCGCTGGGTCCTGGTTGGCCGCCTCGGGGAGGGTGGGGCCGTTGGAGCCCAAGGAAGACTCTTAGCCACAGAGGAGGGAGCTGGCCTGAGTCCCCAGGGAGAACTCTTCTAGGGGCCTGCGACCCGCCCGCCCGGTCCATCTCCATCTGGCATGGAACGGTGGCCGGCCCCGCGCCCCGGCCCCAGGTGCCCAGGTCTTCCCGGGGCACTCTGCCTCTGCGGGGGCGGGAGACCTGCTGCAAAGGATGGTCCGCGGGAAAACGCGCCGTCCTGTGCGGTGCAGGGAGGGCTTCCGGGTCCCGGGACCGAGCCCAGGGACCTTGTGAACCCCGCCTGATATCTCAAGGGTGGGACCCGTGGCCCCGAGGGAGGCCTGAGTTGTGGGGACTGCCTGCGCATGCGCGGCCCCTGGACTTGGCCTGAAACCAGCCAGCCGCTGCTCGGACAAAAGCCATCTCCTGGGGGCCTCGCCCCTGTTCTTCCATCCGTAAAGGGGGACCCCTTTACGGATGGAAGAACAGGGGGATCTTCACAGTGGTGGGGACCAGACGGAGGGGTCTGCGTGTTTCCCGCCACGTAGGCCTGTTGCTCGCACCCCGGCCCCATGTGTCCCAGCCCCATGGAGGCCGAAGGCCGCTCATCGCGGAATGCAGGTGTCCTGCCGTGATCCGGGGGTCTGGCCGGGCACTGCCCGGGTCAGAGAGAGCGCCTGGGCCCCGAAGGAGCCCCCTGGAAATCCCGGGGTCTGGACCTAGTGGCTCCTGGGGCTTCCCCAGGCTCCTGCCATGGGGCCTGGTTCTGGGCAGGTGAATGCCATTTGCGGACACCATGGACAGGAGGCCGCGGATGCCTTCACGGGGAGGGGGTTGCAGCTCTGGGGGACCCGGGTAGCAGCGGTCTCGCTCCCTTGGGGCGTGGTTTTGCTCAGACTTTAGAGAGTTGAAACCGCTGGGTCCTGGTTGGCCGCCTCGGGGAGGGTGGGGCCGTTGGAGCCCAAGGAAGACTCTTAGCCACAGAGGAGGGAGCAGGCCTGAGTCCCCAGGGAGAACTCTTCCACGGGCCTGCGACCCGCCCGCCCGGTCCATCTCCATCTGGCATGGAACGGTGGCCGGCCCCGCGCCCCGGCCCCAGGTGCCCAGGTCTTCCCGGGGCACTCTGCCTCTGCGGGGGTGGGAGACCTGCTGCAAAGGATGGTCCGCGGGAAAACGCGCCGTCCTGTGCGGTGCAGGGAGGGCTTCCGGGTCCCGGGACCGAGCCCAGGGACCTTGTGAATCCCGCCTGATATCTCAAGGGTGGGGCCCGTGGCCCGGAGGGAGGCCTGAGTTGGGGGGACTGCCTGCGCATGCGCGGCCCCTGGACTTGGCCTGAAACCAGCCAGCCGCTGCTCGGACAAAAGCCATCTCCTGGGGGCCTCCCCCCTGTTCTTCCATCCGTAAAGGGGGACCCCTTTACGGATGGAAGAACAGGGGGATCTTCACAGTGGTGGGGACCAGACGGAGGGGTCTGCGTGTTTCCCGCCACGTAGGCCTGTTGCTCCCACCCCGGCCCCATGTGTCCCAGCCCCATGGAGGCCGAAGGCCGCTCATCGCGGAATGCAGGTGTCCTGCCGTGATCCGGGGGTCTGGCCGGGCACTGCCCGGGTCACAGAGAGGGCCTGGGCCCCGAAGGAGCCCCCTGGAAATCCCGGGGTCTGGACCTAGTGGCTCCTGGGGCTTCCCCAGGCTCCTGCCATGGGGCCTGGTTCTGGGCAGGTGAATGCCATTTGCGGACACCATGGACTGGAGGCCTCGGATGCCTTCACGGGGAGGGGGTTGCAACTCTGGGGGACCCGGGTAGCAGCGGTCTCGCTCCCTTGGGGCGTGGTTTTGCTCAGACTTTAGAGAGTTGAAACCGCTGGGTCCTGGTTGGCCGCCTCGGGGAGGGTGGGGCCGTTGGAGCCCAAGGAAGACTCTTAGCCACAGAGGAGGGAGCAGGCCTAAGTCCCCAGGGAGAACTCTTCTAGGGGCCTGCGACCCGCCCGCCCGGTCCATCTCCATCTGGCATGGAACCGTGGCCGGCCCCGAGCCCCGGCCCCAGGTGCCCAGGTCTTCCCGGGGCACTCTGCCTCTGTGGGGGTGGGAGACCTGCTGCAAAGGATGGTCCGCGGGAAAACGCGCCGTCCTGTGCGGTGCAGGGAGGGCTTCCGGGTCCCGGGACCGAGCCCAGGGACCTTGTGAACCCCGCCTGATATCTCAAGGGTGGGGCCCGTGGCCCCGAGGGAGGCCTGAGTTGGGGGGACTGCCTGCGCATGCGCGGCCCCTGGACTTGGCCTGAAACCAGCCAGCCGCTGCTCGGACAAAAGCCATCTCCTGGGGGCCTCCCCCCTGTTCTTCCATCCGTAAAGGGGGACCCCTTTACGGATGGAAGAACAGGGGGATTTTCACAGTGGTGGGGACCAGACGGAGGGGTCTGCGTGTTTCCCGCCACGTAGGCCTGTTGCTCGCACCCCGGCCCCATGTGTCCCAACCCCATGGAGGCCGAAGGCCGCTCATCGGGGAATGCAGGTGTCCTGCCGTGATCCGGGGGTCTGGCCGGGCACTGCCCGGGTCAGAGAGAGCGCCTGGGCCCCGAAGGAGCCCCCTGGAAATCCCGGGCCCTGTACCTAGTGGCTCCTGGGGCTTCCCCAGGCTGCTGCCATGGGGCCTGGTTCTGGTCAGGTGAATGCCATTTGCGGACACCATGGACAGGAGGCCGCGGATGCCTTCACGGGGAGGGGGTTGTAGCTCTGGGGGACCCGGGTAGCAGCGGTCTCGCTCCCTTGGGGCGTGGTTTAGCTCAGACTTTAGAGAATTGAAGCCGCTGGGTCCTGGTTGGCCGCCTCGGGGCAGGGTGTGGCCGTTGGAGCCCAAGGAAGACTCTTAGCCACGGAGGAGGGCGCAGGCCTGAGTCCCCAGGGAGAACTCTTCCACGGGCCTGCGACCCGCCCGCCCGGTCCATCTCCATCTGGCATGGAACCTTGGCCGGCCCCCCGCCCTGGCCCCAGGTGCCCAGGTCTTCCCTGGGCACTCTGCCTCTGCGGGGGTGGCAGTACTGCTGAAAAGGATGGTCCTCGGGAAAACGCGCCGTCCTGTGCGGTGCAGGGAGGGCTTCCGGGACCCGCGACAGAGCCCAGGGACCTTGTGAACCCCGCCTGATATCTCAAGGGTGGGGCCCGTGGCCCCGAGGGAGGCCTGTGTTGGGGGGACTGCCTGCGCATGCGCGGCCCCTGGACTTGGCCTGAAACCAGCCAGCCGCTGCTCGGACAAAAGCCATCTCCTGGGGGCCTCCCCCCTGTTCTTCCATCCGTAAAGGGGGACCCCTTTACGGATGGAAGAACAGGGGGATCTTCACAGTGGTGGGGACCAGACGGAGGGGTCTGCGTGTTTCCCGCCACGTAGGCCTGTTGCTCGCACCCCGGCCCCATGTGTCCCAGCCCCATGGAGGCCGAAGGCCGCTCATCGCGGAATGCAGGTGTCCTGCCGTGATCCGGGGGTCTGGCCGGGCACTGCCCGGGTCAGAGAGAGCGCCTGGGCCCCGAAGGAGCCCCCTGGAAATCCCGGGGTCTGGACCTAGTGGCTCCTGGGGCTTCCCCAGGCTCCTGCCATGGGGCCTGGTTCTGGGCAGGTGAATGCCATTTGCGGACACCATGGACAGGAGGCCGCGGATGCCTTCACGGGGAGGGGGTTGCAGCTCTGGGGGACCCGGGTAGCAGCGGTCTCGCTCCCTTGGGGCGTGGTTTTGCTCAGACTTTAGAGAGTTGAAACCGCTGGGTCCTGGTTGGCCGCCTCGGGGAGGGTGGGGCCGTTGGAGCCCAAGGAAGACTCTTAGCCACAGAGGAGGGAGCAGGCCTGAGTCCCCAGGGAGAACTCTTCCAGTGGCCTGCGACCCGCCCGCCCGGTCCATCTCCATCTGGCATGGAACCTTGGCCGGACCCCCGCCCCGGCCCCAGGTGCCCAGGTCTTCCCGGGGCACTCTGACTCTATGTGGGTGGGAGACCTGCTGCAAACGATGGTCCGCGGGAAAACGCGCCGTCCTGTGCGGTGCAGGGAGGGCTTCCGGGTCCCGGGACCGAGCCCAGGGACCTTGTGAACCCCGCCTGATATCTCAAGGGTGGGGCCCGTGGCCCCGAGGGAGTCCTGAGTTGGGGGGACTGCCTGCGCATGCGCGGCCCCTGGACTTGGCCTGAAACCAGCCAGCCGCTGCTCGGACAAAAGCCATCTCCTGGGGGCCTCCCCCCTGTTCTTCCATCCGTAAAGGGGGACCCCTTTACGGATGGAAGAACAGGGGGATCTTCACAGTGGTGGGGATCAGACGGAGGGGTCTGCGTGTTTCCCGCCACGTAGGCCTGTTGCTCGCACCCCGGCCCCATGTGTCCCAGCCCCATGGAGGCCGAAGGCCGCTCATCGCGGAATGCAGGTGTCCTGCCGTGATCCGGGGGTCTGGCCGGGCACTGCCCGGGTCAGAGAGAGCGCCTGGGCCCCGAAGGAGCCCCCTGGAAATCCCGGGGTCTGGACCTAGTGGCTCCTGGGGCTTCCCCAGGCTCCTGCCATGGGGCCTGGTTCTGGGCAGGTGAATGCCATTTGCGGACACCATGGACAGGAGGGCGCGATTGCCTTAACGGGGAGGGGGTTGCAGCTCTGGGGGACCCGGGTAGCAGCGGTCTCGCTCCCTTGGGGCGTGGTTTTGCTCAGACTTTAGAGAGTTGAAACCGCTGGGTCCTGGTTGGCCGCCTCGGGGAGGGTGGGGCCGTTGGAGCCCAAGGAAGACTCTTAGCCACGGAGCAGGGAGCAGGCCTGAGTCCCCAGGGAGAACTCTTCTAGGGGCCTGCGACCCGCCCGCCCGGTCCATCTCCATCTGGCATGGAACCGTGGCCGGCCCCGCGCCCCGGCCCCAGGTGCCCAGGTCTTCCCGGAGCACTCTGCCTCCGCGGGGGTGGGAGACCTGCTGCAAAGGATGGTCCGCGGGAAAACGCGCCGTCCTGTGCGGTGCAGGGAGGGCTTCCGGGTCCCGGGACCGAGCCCAGGGACCTTGTGAACCCCGCCTGATATCTCAAGGGTGGGGCCCGTGGCCCCGAGGGAGGCCTGTGTTGGGGGGACTGCCTGCGCATGCGCGGCCCCTGGACTTGGCCTGAAACCAGCCAGCCGCTGCTCGGACAAAAGCCATCTCCTGGGGGCCTCCCCCCTGTTCTTCCATCCGTAAAGGGGGACCCCTTTACGGATGGAAGAACAGGGGGATCTTCACAGTGGTGGGGACCAGACGGAGGGGTCTGCGTGTTTCCCGCCACGTAAGCCTGTTGCTCGCACCCCGGCCCCATGTGTCCCAGCCCCATGGAGGCCGAAGGCCGCTCATCGCGGAATGCAGGTGTCCTGCCGTGATCCGGGGGTCTGGCCGGGCACTGCCCGGGTCAGAGAGAGCGCCTGGGCCCCGAAGGAGCCCCCTGGAAATCCCGGGGTCTGGACCTAGTGGCTCCTGGGGCTTCCCCAGTCTCCTGCCATGGGGCCTGGTTCTGGGCAGGTGAATGCCATTTGCGGACACCATGGACAGGAGGCCGCGGATGCCTTCACGGGGAGGGGGTTGCAGCTCTGGGGGACCCGGGTAGCAGCGGTCTCGCTCCCTTGGGGCGTGGTTTAGCTCAGACTTTAGAGAGTTGAAGCCGCTGGGACCTGGTTGGCCGCCTCGGGGCAGGGTGGGGCCGTTGGAGCCCAAGGGAGACTCTTAGCCACGGAGGAGGGCGCAGGCCTGAGTCCCCAGGGAGAACTCTTCCAGGGGCCTGCGACCCGCCCGCCCGGTCCATCTCCATCTGGCATGGAACCTTGGCCGGACCCCCGCCCCGGCCCCAGGTGCCCAGGTCTTCCCGGGGCACTCTGACTCTATGTGGGTGGGAGACCTGCTGAAAAGGATGGTCCGCGGGAAAACGCGCCGTCCTGTGCGGTGCAGGGAGGGCTTCCGGGTCCCGGGACCGAGCCCAGGGACCTTGTGTACCCCTCCTGATATCTCAAGGGTGGGGCCCGTGGCCCCGAGGGAGTCCTGAGTTGGGGGGACTGCCTGCGCATGCGCGGCCCCTGGACTTGGCCTGAAACCAGCCAGCCGCTGCTCGGACAAAAGCCATCTCCTGGGGGCCTCCCCCCTGTTCTTCCATCCGTAAAGGGGGACCCCTTTACGGATGGAAGAACAGGGGGATCTTCACAGTGGTGGGGATCAGACGGAGGGGTCTGCGTGTTTCCCGCCACGTAGGCCTGTTGCTCGCACCCCGGCCCCATGTGTCCCAGCCCCATGGAGGCCGAAGGCCGCTCATCGCGGAATGCAGGTGTCCTGCCGTGATCCGGGGGTCTGGCCGGGCACTGCCCGGGTCAGAGAGAGCGCCTGGGCCCCGAAGGAGCCCCCTGGAAATCCCGGGGTCTGGACCTAGTGGCTCCTGGGGCTTCCCCAGGCTCCTGCCATGGGGCCTGGTTCTGGGCAGGTGAATGCCATTTGCGGACACCATGGACTGGAGGCCTCGGATGCCTTCACGGGGAGGGGGTTGCAACTCTGGGGGACCCGGGTAGCAGCGGTCTCGCTCCCTTGGGGCGTGGTTTTGCTCAGACTTTAGAGAGTTGAAACCGCTGGGTCCTGGTTGGCCGCCTCGGGGAGGGTGGGGCCGTTGGAGCCCAAGGAAGACTCTTAGCCACGGAGGAGGGCGCAGGCCTGAGTCCCCAGGGAGAACTCTTCCACGGGCCTGCGACCCGCCCGCCCGGTCCATCTCCATCTGGCATGGAACCTTGGCCGGCCCCCCGCCCTGGCCCCAGGTGCCCAGGTCTTCCCTGGGCACTCTGCCTCTGCGGGGGTGGCAGTACTGCTGAAAAGGATGGTCCTCGGGAAAACGCGCCGTCCTGTGCGGTGCAGGGAGGGCTTCCGGGACCCGCGACAGAGCCCAGGGACCTTGTGAACCCCGCCTGATATCTCAAGGGTGGGGCCCGTGGCCCCGAGGGAGGCCTGTGTTGGGGGGACTGCCTGCGCATGCGCGGCCCCTGGACTTGGCCTGAAACCAGCCAGCCGCTGCTCGGACAAAAGCCATCTCCTGGGGGCCTCCCCCCTGTTCTTCCATCCGTAAAGGGGGACCCCTTTACGGATGGAAGAACAGGGGGATCTTCACAGTGGTGGGGACCAGACGGAGGGGTCTGCGTGTTTCCCGCCACGTAGGCCTGTTGCTCGCACCCCGGCCCCATGTGTCCCAGCCCCATGGAGGCCGAAGGCCGCTCATCGCGGAATGCAGGTGTCCTGCCGTGATCCGGGGGTCTGGCCGGGCACTGCCCGGGTCAGAGAGAGCGCCTGGGCCCCGAAGGAGCCCCCTGGAAATCCCGGGGTCTGGACCTAGTGGCTCCTGGGGCTTCCCCAGGCTCCTGCCATGGGGCCTGGTTCTGGGCAGGTGAATGCCATTTGCGGACACCATGGACAGGAGGCCGCGGATGCCTTCACGGGGAGGGGGTTGCAGCTCTGGGGGACCCGGGTAGCAGCGGTCTCGCTCCCTTGGGGCGTGGTTTTGCTCAGACTTTAGAGAGTTGAAACCGCTGGGTCCTGGTTGGCCGCCTCGGGGAGGGTGGGGCCGTTGGAGCCCAAGGAAGACTCTTAGCCACAGAGGAGGGAGCAGGCCTGAGTCCCCAGGGAGAACTCTTCCAGTGGCCTGCGACCCGCCCGCCCGGTCCATCTCCATCTGGCATGGAACCTTGGCCGGACCCCCGCCCCGGCCCCAGGTGCCCAGGTCTTCCCGGGGCACTCTGACTCTATGTGGGTGGGAGACCTGCTGCAAACGATGGTCCGCGGGAAAACGCGCCGTCCTGTGCGGTGCAGGGAGGGCTTCCGGGTCCCGGGACCGAGCCCAGGGACCTTGTGAACCCCGCCTGATATCTCAAGGGTGGGGCCCGTGGCCCCGAGGGAGTCCTGAGTTGGGGGGACTGCCTGCGCATGCGCGGCCCCTGGACTTGGCCTGAAACCAGCCAGCCGCTGCTCGGACAAAAGCCATCTCCTGGGGGCCTCCCCCCTGTTCTTCCATCCGTAAAGGGGGACCCCTTTACGGATGGAAGAACAGGGGGATCTTCACAGTGGTGGGGATCAGACGGAGGGGTCTGCGTGTTTCCCGCCACGTAGGCCTGTTGCTCGCACCCCGGCCCCATGTGTCCCAGCCCCATGGAGGCCGAAGGCCGCTCATCGCGGAATGCAGGTGTCCTGCCGTGATCCGGGGGTCTGGCCGGGCACTGCCCGGGTCAGAGAGAGCGCCTGGGCCCCGAAGGAGCCCCCTGGAAATCCCGGGCCCTGGACCTAGTGGCTCCTGGGGCTTCCCCAGGCTCCTGCCATGGGGCCTGGTTCTGGGCAGGTGAATGCCATTTGCGGACACCATGGACAGGAGGGCGCGATTGCCTTAACGGGGAGGGGGTTGCAGCTCTGGGGGACCCGGGTAGCAGCGGTCTCGCTCCCTTGGGGCGTGGTTTTGCTCAGACTTTAGAGAGTTGAAACCGCTGGGTCCTGGTTGGCCGCCTCGGGGAGGGTGGGGCCGTTGGAGCCCAAGGAAGACTCTTAGCCACGGAGCAGGGAGCAGGCCTGAGTCCCCAGGGAGAACTCTTCTAGGGGCCTGCGACCCGCCCGCCCGGTCCATCTCCATCTGGCATGGAACCGTGGCCGGCCCCGCGCCCCGGCCCCAGGTGCCCAGGTCTTCCCGGAGCACTCTGCCTCCGCGGGGGTGGGAGACCTGCTGCAAAGGATGGTCCGCGGGAAAACGCGCCGTCCTGTGCGGTGCAGGGAGGGCTTCCGGGTCCCGGGACCGAGCCCAGGGACCTTGTGAACCCCGCCTGATATCTCAAGGGTGGGGCCCGTGGCCCCGAGGGAGGCCTGTGTTGGGGGGACTGCCTGCGCATGCGCGGCCCCTGGACTTGGCCTGAAACCAGCCAGCCGCTGCTCGGACAAAAGCCATCTCCTGGGGGCCTCCCCCCTGTTCTTCCATCCGTAAAGGGGGACCCCTTTACGGATGGAAGAACAGGGGGATCTTCACAGTGGTGGGGACCAGACGGAGGGGTCTGCGTGTTTCCCGCCACGTAAGCCTGTTGCTCGCACCCCGGCCCCATGTGTCCCAGCCCCATGGAGGCCGAAGGCCGCTCATCGCGGAATGCAGGTGTCCTGCCGTGATCCGGGGGTCTGGCCGGGCACTGCCCGGGTCAGAGAGAGCGCCTGGGCCCCGAAGGAGCCCCCTGGAAATCCCGGGGTCTGGACCTAGTGGCTCCTGGGGCTTCCCCAGTCTCCTGCCATGGGGCCTGGTTCTGGGCAGGTGAATGCCATTTGCGGACACCATGGACAGGAGGCCGCGGATGCCTTCACGGGGAGGGGGTTGCAGCTCTGGGGGACCCGGGTAGCAGCGGTCTCGCTCCCTTGGGGCGTGGTTTAGCTCAGACTTTAGAGAGTTGAAGCCGCTGGGACCTGGTTGGCCGCCTCGGGGCAGGGTGGGGCCGTTGGAGCCCAAGGGAGACTCTTAGCCACGGAGCAGGGAGCAGGCCTGAGTCCCCAGGGAGAACTCTTCTAGGGGCCTGCGACCCGCCCGCCCGGTCCATCTCCATCTGGCATGGAACCGTGGCCGGCCCCGCGCCCCGGCCCCAGGTGCCCAGGTCTTCCCGGGGCACTCTGCCTCTGCGGGGGTGGGAGACCTGCTGCAAAGGATGGTCCGCGGGAAAACGCGCCGTCCTGTGCGGTGCAGGGAGGGCTTTCGGGTCCCGGGACCGAGCCCAGGGACCTTGTGAACCCCGCCTGATATCTCAAGGGTGGGGCCCGTGGCCCCGAGGGAGGCCTGTGTTGGGGGGACTGCCGGCGCATGCGCGGCCCCTGGACTTGGCCTGAAACCAGCCAGCCGCTGCTCGGACAAAAGCCATCTCCTGGGGGCCTCCCCCCTGTTCTTCCATCCGTAAAGGGGGACCCCTTTACGGATGGAAGAACAGGGGGATCTTCACAGTGGTGGGGATCAGACGGAGGGGTCTGCGTGTTTCCCGCCACGTAGGCCTGTTGCTCGCACCCCGGCCCCATGTGTCCCAGCCCCATGGAGGCCGAAGGCCGCTCATCGCGGAATGCAGGTGTCCTGCCGTGATCCGGGGGTCTGGCCGGGCACTGCCCGGGTCAGAGAGAGCGCCTGGGCCCCGAAGGAGCCCCCTGGAAATCCCGGGCCCTGGACCTAGTGGCTCCTGGGGCTTCCCCAGGCTCCTGCCATGGGGCCTGGTTCTGGGCAGGTGAATGCCATTTGCGGACACTATGGACAGGAGGGCGCGGATGCCTTAACGGGGAGGGGGTTGCAGCTCTGGGGACTCGGGTAGCAGCGGTCTCGCTCCCTTGGGGCGTGGTTTAGCTCAGACTTTAGAGAGTTGAAGCCGCTGGGACCTGGTTGGCCGCCTCGGGGCAGGGTGGGGCCGTTGGAGCCCAAGGGAGACTCTTAGCCACGGAGGAGGGCGCAGGCTTGAGTCCCCAGGGAGAACTCTTCCAGTGGCCTGCGACCCGCCCGCCCGGTCCATCTCCATCTGGCATGGAACCTTGGCCGGACCCCCGCCCCGGCCCCAGGTGCCCAGGTCTTCCCGGGGCACTCTGACTCTATGTGGGTGGGAGACCTGCTGCAAACGATGGTCCGCGGGAAAACGCGCCGTCCTGTGCGGTGCAGGGAGGGCTTCCGGGTCCCGGGACCGAGCCCAGGGACCTTGTGAACCCCGCCTGATATCTCAAGGGTGGGGCCCGTGGCCCCGAGGGAGTCCTGAGTTGGGGGGACTGCCTGCGCATGCGCGGCCCCTGGACTTGGCCTGAAACCAGCCAGCCGCTGCTCGGACAAAAGCCATCTCCTGGGGGCCTCCCCCCTGTTCTTCCATCCGTAAAGGGGGACCCCTTTACGGATGGAAGAACAGGGGGATCTTCACAGTGGTGGGGACCAGACGGAGGGGTCTGCGTGTTTCCCGCCACGTAGGCCTGTTGCTCGCACCCCGGCCCCATGTGTCCCAGCCCCATGGAGGCCGAAGGCCGCTCATCGCGGAATGCAGGTGTCCTGCCGTGATCCGGGTGTCTGGCCGGGCACTGCCCGGGTCAGAGAGAGCGCCTGGGCCCCGAAGGAGCCCCCTGGAAATCCCGGGGTCTGGACCTAGTGGCTCCTGGGGCTTCCCCAGGCTCCTGCCATGGGGCCTGGTTCTGGGCAGGTGAATGCCATTTGCGGACACCATGGACAGGAGGGCCCGGATGCCTTAACGGGGAGGGGGTTGCAGCTCTGGGGGACCCGGGTAGCAGCGGTCTCGCTCCCTTGGGGCGTGGTTTTGCTCAGACTTTAGAGAGTTGAAACCGCTGGGTCCTGGTTGGCCGCCTCGGGGAGGGTGGGGCCGTTGGAGCCCAAGGAAGACTCTTAGCCACGGAGCAGGGCGCAGGCCTGAGTCCCCAGGGAGAACTCTTCCAGGGGCCTGCGACCCGCCCGCCCGGTCCATCTCCATCTGGCATGGAACCTTGGCCGGACCCCCGCCCCGGCCCCAGGTGCCCAGGTCTTCCCGGGGCACTCTGACTCTATGTGGGTGGGAGACCTGCTGCAAAGGATGGTCCGCGGGAAAACGCGCCGTCCTGTGCGGTGCAGGGAGGGCTTCCGGGTCCCGGGACCGAGCCCAGGGACCTTGTGAACCCCGCCTGATATCTCAAGGGTGGGGCCCGTGGCCCCGAGGGAGTCCTGAGTTGGGGGGACTGCCGGCGCATGCGCGGCCCCTGGACTTGGCCTGTAACCAGCCAGCCGCTGCTCGGACAAAAGCCATCTCCTGGGGGCCTCCCCCCTGTTCTTCCATCCGTAAAGGGGGACCCCTTTACGGATGGAAGAACAGGGGGATCTTCACAGTGGTGGGGACCAGACGGAGGGGTCTGCGTGTTTCCCGCCACGTAGGCCTGTTGCTCGCACCCCGGCCCCATGTGTCCCAGCCCCATGGAGGCCGAAGACCGCTCATCGCGGAATGCAGGTGTCCTGCCGTGATCCGGGGGTCTGGCCGGGCACTGCCCGGGTCAGAGAGAGCGCCTGGGCCCCGAAGGAGCCCCCTGGAAATCCCGGGCCCTGGACCTAGTGGCTCCTCGGGCTTCCCCAGGCTGCTGCCATGGGGCCTGGTTCTGGGCAGGTGAATGCCATTTGCGGACACCATGGACAGGAGGCCGCGGATGCCTTCACGGGGAGGGGGTTGCAGCTCTGGGGGACCCGGGTAGCAGCGGTCTCGCTCCCTTGGGGCGTGGTTTTGCTCAGACTTTAGAGAAATGAAGCCGCTGGGTCCTGGTTGGCCGCCTCGGGGCAGGGTGGGGCCGTTGGAGCCCAAGGAAGACTCTTAGCCACGGAGGAGGGCGCAGGCCTGAGTCCCCAGGGAGAACTCTTCCACGGGCCTGCGACCCGCCCGCCCGGTCCATCTCCATCTGGCATGGAACCTTGGCCGGCCCCCCGCCCTGGCCCCAGGTGCCCAGGTCTTCCCTGGGCACTCTGCCTCTGCGGGGGTGGGAGTACTGCTGAAAAGGATGGTCCGCGGGAAAACGCGCCGTCCTGTGCGGTGCAGGGAGGGCTTCCGGGTCCCGGGACCGAGCCCAGGGACCTTGTGAACCCCGCCTGATATCTCAAGGGTGGGGCCCGTGGCCCCGAGGGAGGCCTGTGTTGGGGGGACTGCCTGCGCATGCGCGGCCCCTGGACTTGGCCTGAAACCAGCCAGCCGCTGCTCGGACAAAAGCCATCTCCTGGGGGCCTCCCCCCTGTTCTTCCATCCGTAAAGGGGGACCCCTTTACGGATGGAAGAACAGGGGGATCTTCACAGTGGTGGGGACAAGACGGAGGGGTCTGCGTGTTTCCCGCCACGTAGGCCTGTTGCTCGCACCCCGGCCCCATGTGTCCCAGCCCCATGGAGGCCGAAGGCCGCTCATCGCGGAATGCAGGTGTCCTGCCGTGATCCGGGGGTCTGGCCGGGCACTGCCCGGGTCAGAGAGAGCGCCTGGGCCCCGAAGGAGCCCCCTGGAAATCCCGGGGTCTGGACCTAGTGGCTCCTGGGGCTTCCCCAGGCTCCTGCCATGGGGCCTGGTTCTGGGCAGGTGAATGCCAAGTGCGGACACCATGGACAGGAGGCCGCGGATGCCTTCACGGGGAGGGGGTTGCAGCTCTGGGGGACCCGGGTAGCAGCGGTCTCGCTCCCTTGGGGCGTGGTTTAGCTCAGACTTTAGAGAGTTGAAGCCGCTGGGACCTGGTTGGCCGCCTCGGGGCACGGTGGGGCCGTTGGAGCCCAAGGGAGACTCTTAGCCACGGAGGAGGGCGCAGGCCTGAGTCCCCAGGGAGAACTCTTCCAGGGGCCTGTGACACGCCCGCCCGGTCCATCTCCATCTGGCATGGAAACGTGGCCGGACCCCTGCCCCGGCCCCAGGTGCCCAGGTCTTCCCTGGGCACTCTGACTCTATGTGGGTGGGAGACCTGCTGAAAAGGAAGGTCCGCAGGAAAACGCGCCGTCCTGTGCGGTGCAGGGAGGGCTTCCGGGTCCCGGGACCGAGCCCAGGGACCTTGTGAACCCCGCCTGATATCTCAAGGGTGGGGCCCGTGGCCCCGAGGGAGGCCTGTGTTGGGGGGACTGCCTGCGCATGCGCGGCCCCTGGACTTGGCCTGAAACCA
This sequence comes from Desmodus rotundus, assembly GCF_022682495.2. Classification (NCBI taxonomy): domain Eukaryota; kingdom Metazoa; phylum Chordata; class Mammalia; order Chiroptera; family Phyllostomidae; genus Desmodus; species Desmodus rotundus. The sequence continues at coordinate 46,086 of NW_026527166.1, read as the reverse complement.
GCCAACCGCTGCTCGGACAAAAGCCATCTCCTGGGGGCCTCCCCCCTGTTCTTCCATCCGTAAAGGGGGACCCCTTTACGGATGGAAGAACAGGGGGATCTTCACAGTGGTGGGGACCAGACGGAGGGGTCTGCGTGTTTCCCGCCACGTAGGCCTGTTGCTCGCACCCCGGCCCCATGTGTCCCAGCCCCATGGAGGCCGAAGGCCGCTCATCGCGGAATGCAGGTGTCCTGCCGTGATCCGGGGGTCTGGCCGGGCACTGCCCGGGTCAGAGAGAGCGCCTGGGCCCCGAAGGAGCCCCCTGGAAATCCCGGGGTCTGGACCTAGTGGCTCCTGGGGCTTCCCCAGGCTCCTGCCATGGGGCCTGGTTCTGGGCAGGTGAATGCCATTTGCGGACACCATGGACAGGAGGCCGCGGATGCCTTCACGGGGAGGGGGTTGCAGCTCTGGGGGACCCGGGTAGCAGCGGTCTCGCTCCCTTGGGGCGTGGTTTAGCTCAGACTTTAGAGAATTGAAGCCGCTGGGTCCTGGTTGGCCGCCTCTGGGCAGGGTGTGGCCGTTGGACCCCAAGGAAGACTCTTAGCCACGGAGGAGGGCGCAGGCCTGAGTCCCCAGGGAGAACTCTTCCACGGGCCTGCGACCCGCCCGCCCGGTCCATCTCCATCTGGCATGGAACCGTGGCCGGCCCCGCGCCCCGACCCCAGGTGCCCAGGTCTTCCCGGGGCACTCTGCCTCTGCGGGGGTGGGAGACCTGCTGCAAAGGATGGTCCGCGGGAAAACGCGCCGTCCTGTGCGGTGCAGGGAGGGCTTCCGGGTCCCGGGACCGAGCCCAGGGACCTTGTGAACCCCGCCTGATATCTCAAGGGTGGGGCCCGTGGCCCCGAGGGAGGCCTGTGTTGGGGGGACTGCCTGCGCATGCGCGGCCCCTGGACTTGGCCTGAAACCAGCCAGCCGCTGCTCGGACAAAAGCCATCTCCTGGGGGCCTCCCCCCTGTTCTTCCATCCGTAAAGGGGGACCCCTTTACGGATGGAAGAACAGGGGGATCTTCACAGTGGTGGGGACCAGACGGAGGGGTCTGCGTGTTTCCCGCCACGTAGGCCTGTTGCTCGCACCCCGGCCCCATGTGTCCCAGCCCCATGGAGGCCGAAGGCCGCTCATCGCGGAATGCAGGTGTCCTGCCGTGATCCGGGGGTCTGGCCGGGCACTGCCCGGGTCAGAGAGAGCGCCTGGGCCCCGAAGGAGCCCCCTGGAAATCCCGGGCCCTGGACCTAGTGGCTCCTGGGGCTTCCCCAGGCTCCTGCCATGGGGCCTGGTTCTGGGCAGGTGAATGCCATTTGCGGACACCATGGACAGGAGGCCGCGGATGCCTTCACGGGGAGGGGGTTGCAGCTCTGGGGGACCCGGGTAGCAGCGGTCTCGCTCCCTTGGGGCGTGGTTTTGCTCAGACTTTAGAGAGTTGAAACCGCTGGGTCCTGGTTGGCCGCCTCGGGGAGGGTGGGGCCGTTGGAGCCCAAGGAAGACTCTTAGCCACAGAGGAGGGAGCAGGCCTGAGTCCCCAGGGAGAACTCTTCTAGGGGCCTGCGACCCGCCCGCCCGGTCCATCTCCATCTGGCATGGAACGGTGGCCGGCCCCGCGCCCCGGCCCCAGGTGCCCAGGTCTTCCCGGGGCACTCTGCCTCTGTGGGGGTGGGAGACCTGCTGCAAAGGATGGTCCGCGGGAAAACGCGCCGTCCTGTGCGGTGCAGGGAGGGCTTCCGGGTCCCGGGACCGAGCCCAGGGACCTTGTGAACCCCGCCTGATATCTCAAGGGTGGGGCCCGTGGCCCCGAGGGAGGCCTGAGTTGGGGGGACTGCCTGCGCATGCGCGGCCCCTGGACTTGGCCTGAAACCAGCCAGCCGCTGCTCGGACAAAAGCCATCTCCTGGGGGCCTCCCCCCTGTTCTTCCATCCGTAAAGGGGGACCCCTTTACGGATGGAAGAACAGGGGGATCTTCACAGTGGTGGGGACCAGACGGAGGGGTCTGCGTGTTTCCCGCCACGTAGGCCTGTTGCTCGCACCCCGGCCCCATGTGTCCCAGCCCCATGGAGGCCGAAGGCCGCTCATCGCGGAATGCAGGTGTCCTGCCGTGATCCGGGGGTCTGGCCGGGCACTGCCCGGGTCAGAGAGAGCGCCTGGGCCCCGAAGGAGCCCCCTGGAAATCCCGGGCCCTGGACCTAGTGGCTCCTGGGGCTTCCCCAGGCTGCTGCCATGGGGCCTGGTTCTGGGCAGGTGAATGCCATTTGCGGACACCATGGACAGGAGGCCGCGGATGCCTTCACGGGGAGGGGGTTGCAGCTCTGGGGGACCCGGGTAGCAGCGGTCTCGCTCCCTTGGGGCGTGGTTTAGCTCAGACTTTAGAGAATTGAAGCCGCTGGGTCCTGGTTGTCCGCCTCGGGGCAGGGTGTGGCCGTTGGAGCCCAAGGAAGACTCTTAGCCACGGAGGAGGGCGCAGGCCTGAGTCCCCAGGGAGAACTCTTCCACGGGCCTGCGACCCGCCCGCCCGGTCCATCTCCATCTGGCATGGAACCGTGGCCGGCCCCGCGCCCCGGCCCCAGGTGCCCAGGTCTTCCCGGGGCACTCTGCCTCTGCGGGGGTGGGAGACCTGCTGCAAAGGATGGTCCGCGGGAAAACGCGCCGTCCTGTGCGGTGCAGGGAGGGCTTCCGGGTCCCGGGACCGAGCCCAGGGACCTTGTGAACCCCGCCTGATATCTCAAGGGTGGGGCCCGTGGCCCCGAGGGAGGCGTGTGTTGGGGGGACTGCCTGCGCATGCGCGGCCCCTGGACTTGGCCTGAAACCAGCCAGCCGCTGCTCGGACAAAAGCCATCTCCTGGGGGCCTCCCCCCTGTTCTTCCATCCGTAAAGGGGGACCCCTTTACGGATGGAAGAACAGGGGGATCTTCACAGTGGTGGGGACCAGACGGAGGGGTCTGCGTGTTTCCCGCCACGTAGGCCTGTTGCTCGCACCCCGGCCCCATGTGTCCCAGCCCCATGGAGGCCGAAGGCCGCTCATCGCGGAATGCAGGTGTCCTGCCGTGATCCGGGGGTCTGGCCGGGCACTGCCCGGGTCAGAGAGAGCGCCTGGGCCCCGAAGGAGCCCCCTGGAAATCCCGGGGTCTGGACCTAGTGGCTCCTGGGGCTTCCCCAGGCTCCTGCCATGGGGCCTGGTTCTGGGCAGGTGAATGCCATTTGCGGACACCATGGACAGGAGGCCGCGGATACCTTCACGGGGAGGGGGTTGCAGCTCTGGGGGACCCGGGTAGCAGCGGTCTCGCTCCCTTGGGGCGTGGTTTAGCTCAGACTTTAGAGAATTGAAGCCGCTGGGTCCTGGTTGTCCGCCTCGGGGCAGGGTGTGGCCGTTGGAGCCCAAGGAAGACTCTTAGCCACGGAGGAGGGCGCAGGCCTGAGTCCCCAGGGAGAACTCTTCCACGGGCCTGCGACCCGCCCGCCCGGTCCATCTCCATCTGGCATGGAACCGTGGCCGGCCCCGCGCCCCGGCCCCAGGTGCCCAGGTCTTCCCGGGGCACTCTGCCTCTGCGGGGGTGGGAGACCTGCTGCAAAGGATGGTCCGCGGGAAAACGCGCCGTCCTGTGCGGTGCAGGGAGGGCTTCCGGGTCCCGGGACCGAGCCCAGGGACCTTGTGAACCCCGCCTGATATCTCAAGGGTGGGGCCCGTGGCCCCGAGGGAGGCCTGTGTTGGGGGGACTGCCTGCGCATGCGCGGCCCCTGGACTTGGCCTGAAACCAGCCAGCCGCTGCTCGGACAAAAGCCATCTCCTGGGGGCCTCCCCCCTGTTCTTCCATCCGTAAAGGGGGACCCCTTTACGGATGGAAGAACAGGGGTATCTTCACAGTGGTGGGGACCAGACGGAGGGGTCTGCGTGTTTCCCGCCACGTAGGCCTGTTGCTCGCACCCCGGCCCCATGTGTCCCAGCCCCATGGAGGCCGAAGGCCGCTCATCGCGGAATGCAGGTGTCCTGCCGTGATCCGGGGGTCTGGCCGGGCACTGCCCGGGTCAGAGAGAGCGCCTGGGCCCCGAAGGAGCCCCCTGGAAATCCCGGGCCCTGGACCTAGTGGCTCCTGGGGCTTCCCCAGGCTCCTGCCATGGGGCCTGGTTCTGGGCAGGTGAATGCCATTTGCGGACACCATGGACAGGAGGCCGCGGATGCCTTCACGGGGAGGGGGTTGCAGCTCTGGGGGACCCGGGTAGCAGCGGTCTCGCTCCCTTGGGGCGTGGTTTTGCTCAGACTTTAGAGAGTTGAAACCGCTGGGTCCTGGTTGGCCGCCTCGGGGAGGGTGGGGCCGTTGGAGCCCAAGGAAGACTCTTAGCCACAGAGGAGGGAGCAGGCCTGAGTCCCCAGGGAGAACTCTTCTAGGGGCCTGCGACCCGCCCGCCCGGTCCATCTCCATCTGGCATGGAACCGTGGCCGGCCCCGCGCCCCGGCCCCAGGTGCCCAGGTCTTCCCGGGGCACTCTGCCTCTGTGGGGGTGGGAGACCTGCTGCAAAGGATGGTCCGCGGGAAAACGCGCCGTCCTGTGCGGTGCAGGGAGGGCTTCCGGTTCCCGGGACCGAGCCCAGGGACCTTGTGAACCCCGCCTGATATCTCAAGGGTGGGGCCCGTGGCCCCGAGGGAGGCCTGAGTTGGGGGGACTGCCTGCGCATGCGCGGCCCCTGGACTTGGCCTGAAACCAGCCAGCCGCTGCTCGGACAAAAGCCATCTCCTGGGGGCCTCCCCCCTGTTCTTCCATCCGTAAAGGGGGACCCCTTTACGGATGGAAGAACAGGGGGATCTTCACAGTGGTGGGGACCAGACGGAGGGGTCTGCGTGTTTCCCGCCACGTAGGCCTGTTGCTCGCACCCCGGCCCCATGTGTCCCAGCCCCATGGAGGCCGAAGGCCGCTCATCGCGGAATGCAGGTGTCCTGCCGTGATCCGGGGGTCTGGCCGGGCACTGCCCGGGTCAGAGAGAGCGCCTGGGCCCCGAAGGAGCCCCCTGGAAATCCCGGGCCCTGGACCTAGTGGCTCCTGGGGCTTCCCCAGGCTGCTGCCATGGGGCCTGGTTCTGGGCAGGTGAATGCCATTTGCGGACACCATGGACAGGAGGCCGCGGATGCCTTCACGGGGAGGGGGTTGCAGCTCTGGGGGACCCGGGTAGCAGCGGTCTCGCTCCCTTGGGGCGTGGTTTTGCTCAGACTTTAGAGAATTGAAGCCGCTGGTTCCTGGTTGGCCGCCTCGGGGCAGCGTGGGGCCGTTGGAGCCCAAGGAAGACTCTTAGCCACGGAGGAGGGCGCAGGCCTGAGTCCCCAGGGAGAACTCTTCCACGGGCCTGCGACCCGCCCGCCCGGTCCATCTCCATCTGGCATGGAACCGTGGCCGGCCCCGCGCCCCGGCCCCAGGTGCCCAGGTCTTCCCGGGGCACTCTGCCTCTGCGGGGGTGGGAGACCTGCTGCAAAGGATGGTCCGCGGGAAAACGCGCCGTCCTGTGCGGTGCAGGGAGGGCTTCCGGGTCCCGGGACCGAGCCCAGGGACCTTGTGAACCCCGCCTGATATCTCAAGGGTGGGGCCCGTGGCCCCGAGGGAGGCCTGTGTTGGGGGGACTGCCTGCGCATGCGCGGCCCGTGGACTTGGCCTGAAACCAGCCAACCGCTGCTCGGACAAAAGCCATCTCCTGGGGGCCTCCCCCCTGTTCTTCCATCCGTAAAGGGGGACCCCTTTACGGATGGAAGAACAGGGGGATCTTCACAGTGGTGGGGACCAGACGGAGGGGTCTGCGTGTTTCCCGCCACGTAGGCCTGTTGCTCGCACCCCGGCCCCATGTGTCCCAGCCCCATGGAGGCCGAAGGCCGCTCATCGCGGAATGCAGGTGTCCTGCCGTGATCCGGGGGTCTGGCCGGGCACTGCCCGGGTCAGAGAGAGCGCCTGGGCCCCGAAGGAGCCCCCTGGAAATCCCGGGGTCTGGACCTAGTGGCTCCTGGGGCTTCCCCAGGCTCCTGCCATGGGGCCTGGTTCTGGGCAGGTGAATGCCATTTGCGGACACCATGGACAGGAGGCCGCGGATGCCTTCACGGGGAGGGGGTTGCAGCTCTGGGGGACCCGGGTAGCAGCGGTCTCGCTCCCTTGGGGCGTGGTTTTGCTCAGACTTTAGAGAGTTGAAACCGCTGGGTCCTGGTTGGCCGCCTCGGGGAGGGTGGGGCCGTTGGAGCCCAAGGAAGACTCTTAGCCACGGAGGAGGGCGCAGGCCTGAGTCCCCAGGGAGAACTCTTCCACGGGCCTGCGACCCGCCCGCCCGGTCCATCTCCATCTGGCATGGAACCGTGGCCGGCCCCGCGCCCCGGCCCCAGGTGCCCAGGTCTTCCCGGGGCACTCTGCCTCTGTGGGGGTGGGAGACCTGCTGCAAAGGATGGTCCGCGGGAAAACGCGCCGTCCTGTGCGGTGCAGGGAGGGCTTCCGGGTCCCGGGACCGAGCCCAGGGACCTTGTGAACCCCGCCTGATATCTCAAGGGTGGGGCCCGTGGCCCCGAGGGAGTCCTGAGTTGGGGGGACTGCCTGCGCATGCGCGGCCCCTGGACTTGGCCTGAAACCAGCCAGCCGCTGCTCGGACAAAAGCCATCTCCTGGGGGCCTCCCCCCTGTTCTTCCATCCGTAAAGGGGGACCCCTTTACGGATGGAAGAACAGGGGGATCTTCACAGTGGTGGGGATCAGACGGAGGGGTCTGCGTGTTTCCCGCCACGTAGGCCTGTTGCTCGCACCCCGGCCCCATGTGTCCCAGCCCCATGGAGGCCGAAGGCCGCTCATCGCGGAATGCAGGTGTCCTGCCGTGATCCGGGGGTCTGGCCGGGCACTGCCCGGGTCAGAGAGAGCGCCTGGGCCCCGAAGGAGCCCCCTGGAAATCCCGGGGTCTGGACCTAGTGGCTCCTGGGGCTTCCCCAGTCTCCTGCCATGGGGCCTGGTTCTGGGCAGGTGAATGCCATTTGCGGACACCATGGACAGGAGGCCGCGGATGCCTTCACGGGGAGGGGGTTGCAGCTCTGGGGGACCCGGGTAGCAGCGGTCTCGCTCCCTTGGGGCGTGGTTTAGTTCAGACTTTAGAGAGTTGAAGCCGCTGGGACCTGGTTGGCCGCCTCGGGGCAGGGTGGGGCCGTTGGAGCCCAAGGGAGACTCTTAGCCACGGAGGAGGGCGCAGGCCTGAGTCCCCAGGGAGAACTCTTCCAGGGGCCTGCGACCCGCCCGCCGGGTCCATCTCCATCTGGCATGGAACCTTGGCCGGACCCCCGCCCCGGCCCCAGGTGCCCAGGTCTTCCCGGGGCACTCTGACTCTATGTGGGTGGGAGACCTGCTGAAAAGGATGGTCCGCGGGAAAACGCGCCGTCCTGTGCGGTGCAGGGAGGGCTTCCGGGTCCCGGGACCGAGCCCAGGGACCTTGTGTACCCCTCCTGATATCTCAAGGGTGGGGCCCGTGGCCCCGAGGGAGTCCTGAGTTGGGGGGACTGCCTGCGCATGCGCGGCCCCTGGACTTGGCCTGAAACCAGCCAGCCGCTGCTCGGACAAAAGCCATCTCCTGGGGGCCTCCCCCCTGTTCTTCCATCCGTAAAGGGGGACCCCTTTACGGATGGAAGAACAGGGGGATCTTCACAGTGGTGGGGATCAGACGGAGGGGTCTGCGTGTTTCCCGCCACGTAGGCCTGTTGCTCGCACCCCGGCCCCATGTGTCCCAGCCCCATGGAGGCCGAAGGCCGCTCATCGCGGAATGCAGGTGTCCTGCCGTGATCCGGGGGTCTGGCCGGGCACTGCCCGGGTCAGAGAGAGCGCCTGGGCCCCGAAGGAGCCCCCTGGAAATCCCGGGCCCTGGACCTAGTGGCTCCTGGGGCTTCCCCAGGCTCCTGCCATGGGGCCTGGTTCTGGGCAGGTGAATGCCATTTGCGGACACTATGGACAGGAGGGCGCGGATGCCTTAACGGGGAGGGGGTTGCAGCTCTGGGGACTCGGGTAGCAGCGGTCTCGCTCCCTTGGGGCGTGGTTTAGCTCAGACTTTAGAGAGTTGAAGCCGCTGGGACCTGGTTGGCCGCCTCGGGGCAGGGTGGGGCCGTTGGAGCCCAAGGGAGACTCTTAGCCACGGAGGAGGGCGCAGGCCTGAGTCCCCAGGGAGAACTCTTCCAGTGGCCTGCGACCCGCCCGCCCGGTCCATCTCCATCTGGCATGGAACCTTGGCCGGACCCCCGCCCCGGCCCCAGGTGCCCAGGTCTTCCCGGGGCACTCTGACTCTATGTGGGTGGGAGACCTGCTGCAAACGATGGTCCGCGGGAAAACGCGCCGTCCTGTGCGGTGCAGGGAGGGCTTCCGGGTCCCGGGACCGAGCCCAGGGACCTTGTGAACCCCGCCTGATATCTCAAGGGTGGGGCCCGTGGCCCCGAGGGAGTCCTGAGTTGGGGGGACTGCCTGCGCATGCGCGGCCCCTGGACTTGGCCTGAAACCAGCCAGCCGCTGCTCGGACAAAAGCCATCTCCTGGGGGCCTCCCCCCTGTTCTTCCATCCGTAAAGGGGGACCCCTTTACGGATGGAAGAACAGGGGGATCTTCACAGTGGTGGGGATCAGACGGAGGGGTCTGCGTGTTTCCCGCCACGTAGGCCTGTTGCTCGCACCCCGGCCCCATGTGTCCCAGCCCCATGGAGGCCGAAGGCCGCTCATCGCGGAATGCAGGTGTCCTGCCGTGATCCGGGGGTCTGGCCGGGCACTGCCCGGGTCAGAGAGAGCGCCTGGGCCCCGAAGGAGCCCCCTGGAAATCCCGGGGTCTGGACCTAGTGGCTCCTGGGGCTTCCCCAGGCTCCTGCCATGGGGCCTGGTTCTGGGCAGGTGAATGCCATTTGCGGACACCATGGACAGGAGGGCGCGGATGCCTTAACGGGGAGGGGGTTGCAGCTCTGGGGGACCCGGGTAGCAGCGGTCTCGCTCCCTTGGGGCGTGGTTTTGCTCAGACTTTAGAGAGTTGAAACCGCTGGGTCCTGGTTGGCCGCCTCGGGGAGGGTGGGGCCGTTGGAGCCCAAGGAAGACTCTTAGCCACGGAGCAGGGAGCAGGCCTGAGTCCCCAGGGAGAACTCTTCTAGGGGCCTGCGACCCGCCCGCCCGGTCCATCTCCATCTGGCATGGAACCGTGGCCGGCCCCGCGCCCCGGCCCCAGGTGCCCAGGTCTTCCCGGGGCACTCTGCCTCTGCGGGGGTGGGAGACCTGCTGCAAAGGATGGTCCGCGGGAAAACGCGCCGTCCTGTGCGGTGCAGGGAGGGCTTTCGGGTCCCGGGACCGAGCCCAGGGACCTTGTGAACCCCGCCTGATATCTCAAGGGTGGGGCCCGTGGCCCCGAGGGAGGCCTGTGTTGGGGGGACTGCCGGCGCATGCGCGGCCCCTGGACTTGGCCTGAAACCAGCCAGCCGCTGCTCGGACAAAAGCCATCTCCTGGGGGCCTCCCCCCTGTTCTTCCATCCGTAAAGGGGGACCCCTTTACGGATGGAAGAACAGGGGGATCTTCACAGTGGTGGGGATCAGACGGAGGGGTCTGCGTGTTTCCCGCCACGTAGGCCTGTTGCTCGCACCCCGGCCCCATGTGTCCCAGCCCCATGGAGGCCGAAGGCCGCTCATCGCGGAATGCAGGTGTCCTGCCGTGATCCGGGGGTCTGGCCGGGCACTGCCCGGGTCAGAGAGAGCGCCTGGGCCCCGAAGGAGCCCCCTGGAAATCCCGGGCCCTGGACCTAGTGGCTCCTGGGGCTTCCCCAGGCTCCTGCCATGGGGCCTGGTTCTGGGCAGGTGAATGCCATTTGCGGACACTATGGACAGGAGGGCGCGGATGCCTTAACGGGGAGGGGGTTGCAGCTCTGGGGACTCGGGTAGCAGCGGTCTCGCTCCCTTGGGGCGTGGTTTAGCTCAGACTTTAGAGAGTTGAAGCCGCTGGGACCTGGTTGGCCGCCTCGGGGAGGGTGGGGCCGTTGGAGCCCAAGGAAGACTCTTAGTAACGGAGGAGGGCGCAGGCCTGAGTCCCCAGGGAGAACTCTTCCACGGGCCTGCGACCCGCCCGCCCGGTCCATCTCCATCTGGCATGGAACCGTGGCCGGCCCCGCGCCCCGGCCCCAGGTGCCCAGGTCTTCCCGGGGCACTCTGCCTCTGTGGGGGTGGGAGACCTGCTGCAAAGGATGGTCCGCGGGAAAACGCGCCGTCCTGTGCGGTGCAGGGAGGGCTTCCGGGTCCCGGGACCGAGCCCAGGGACCTTGTGAACCCCGCCTGATATCTCAAGGGTGGGGCCCGTGGCCCCGAGGGAGTCCTGAGTTGGGGGGACTGCCTGCGCATGCGCGGCCCCTGGACTTGGCCTGAAACCAGCCAGCCGCTGCTCGGACAAAAGCCATCTCCTGGGGGCCTCCCCCCTGTTCTTCCATCCGTAAAGGGGGACCCCTTTACGGATGGAAGAACAGGGGGATCTTCACAGTGGTGGGGATCAGACGGAGGGGTCTGCGTGTTTCCCGCCACGTAGGCCTGTTGCTCGCACCCCGGCCCCATGTGTCCCAGCCCCATGGAGGCCGAAGGCCGCTCATCGCGGAATGCAGGTGTCCTGCCGTGATCCGGGGGTCTGGCCGGGCACTGCCCGGGTCAGAGAGAGCGCCTGGGCCCCGAAGGAGCCCCCTGGAAATCCCGGGGTCTGGACCTAGTGGCTCCTGGGGCTTCCCCAGTCTCCTGCCATGGGGCCTGGTTCTGGGCAGGTGAATGCCATTTGCGGACACCATGGACAGGAGGCCGCGGATGCCTTCACGGGGAGGGGGTTGCAGCTCTGGGGGACCCGGGTAGCAGCGGTCTCGCTCCCTTGGGGCGTGGTTTAGCTCAGACTTTAGAGAGTTGAAGCCGCTGGGACCTGGTTGGCCGCCTCGGGGCAGGGTGGGGCCGTTGGAGCCCAAGGGAGACTCTTAGCCACGGAGGAGGGCGCAGGCCTGAGTCCCCAGGGAGAACTCTTCCAGGGGCCTGCGACCCGCCCGCCGGGTCCATCTCCATCTGGCATGGAACCTTGGCCGGACCCCCGCCCCGGCCCCAGGTGCCCAGGTCTTCCCGGGGCACTCTGACTCTATGTGGGTGGGAGACCTGCTGAAAAGGATGGTCCGCGGGAAAACGCGCCGTCCTGTGCGGTGCAGGGAGGGCTTCCGGGTCCCGGGACCGAGCCCAGGGACCTTGTGTACCCCTCCTGATATCTCAAGGGTGGGGCCCGTGGCCCCGAGGGAGTCCTGAGTTGGGGGGACTGCCTGCGCATGCGCGGCCCCTGGACTTGGCCTGAAACCAGCCAGCCGCTGCTCGGACAAAAGCCATCTCCTGGGGGCCTCCCCCCTGTTCTTCCATCCGTAAAGGGGGACCCCTTTACGGATGGAAGAACAGGGGGATCTTCACAGTGGTGGGGATCAGACGGAGGGGTCTGCGTGTTTCCCGCCACGTAGGCCTGTTGCTCGCACCCCGGCCCCATGTGTCCCAGCCCCATGGAGGCCGAAGGCCGCTCATCGCGGAATGCAGGTGTCCTGCCGTGATCCGGGGGTCTGGCCGGGCACTGCCCGGGTCAGAGAGAGCGCCTGGGCCCCGAAGGAGCCCCCTGGAAATCCCGGGCCCTGGACCTAGTGGCTCCTGGGGCTTCCCCAGGCTCCTGCCATGGGGCCTGGTTCTGGGCAGGTGAATGCCATTTGCGGACACTATGGACAGGAGGGCGCGGATGCCTTAACGGGGAGGGGGTTGCAGCTCTGGGGACTCGGGTAGCAGCGGTCTCGCTCCCTTGGGGCGTGGTTTAGCTCAGACTTTAGAGAGTTGAAGCCGCTGGGACCTGGTTGGCCGCCTCGGGGCAGGGTGGGGCCGTTGGAGCCCAAGGGAGACTCTTAGCCACGGAGGAGGGCGCAGGCCTGAGTCCCCAGGGAGAACTCTTCCAGTGGCCTGCGACCCGCCCGCCCGGTCCATCTCCATCTGGCATGGAACCTTGGCCGGACCCCCGCCCCGGCCCCAGGTGCCCAGGTCTTCCCGGGGCACTCTGACTCTATGTGGGTGGGAGACCTGCTGCAAACGATGGTCCGCGGGAAAACGCGCCGTCCTGTGCGGTGCAGGGAGGGCTTCCGGGTCCCGGGACCGAGCCCAGGGACCTTGTGAACCCCGCCTGATATCTCAAGGGTGGGGCCCGTGGCCCCGAGGGAGTCCTGAGTTGGGGGGACTGCCTGCGCATGCGCGGCCCCTGGACTTGGCCTGAAACCAGCCAGCCGCTGCTCGGACAAAAGCCATCTCCTGGGGGCCTCCCCCCTGTTCTTCCATCCGTAAAGGGGGACCCCTTTACGGATGGAAGAACAGGGGGATCTTCACAGTGGTGGGGATCAGACGGAGGGGTCTGCGTGTTTCCCGCCACGTAGGCCTGTTGCTCGCACCCCGGCCCCATGTGTCCCAGCCCCATGGAGGCCGAAGGCCGCTCATCGCGGAATGCAGGTGTCCTGCCGTGATCCGGGGGTCTGGCCGGGCACTGCCCGGGTCAGAGAGAGCGCCTGGGCCCCGAAGGAGCCCCCTGGAAATCCCGGGGTCTGGACCTAGTGGCTCCTGGGGCTTCCCCAGGCTCCTGCCATGGGGCCTGGTTCTGGGCAGGTGAATGCCATTTGCGGACACCATGGACAGGAGGGCGCGGATGCCCTAACGGGGAGGGGGTTGCAGCTCTGGGGGACCCGGGTAGCAGCGGTCTCGCTCCCTTGGGGCGTGGTTTTGCTCAGACTTTAGAGAGTTGAAACCGCTGGGTCCTGGTTGGCCGCCTCGGGGAGGGTGGGGCCGTTGGAGCCCAAGGAAGACTCTTAGCCACGGAGCAGGGAGCAGGCCTGAGTCCCCAGGGAGAACTCTTCTAGGGGCCTGCGACCCGCCCGCCCGGTCCATCTCCATCTGGCATGGAACCGTGGCCGGCCCCGCGCCCCGGCCCCAGGTGCCCAGGTCTTCCCGGGGCACTCTGCCTCTGCGGGGGTGGGAGACCTGCTGCAAAGGATGGTCCGCGGGAAAACGCGCCGTCCTGTGCGGTGCAGGGAGGGCTTTCGGGTCCCGGGACCGAGCCCAGGGACCTTGTGAACCCCGCCTGATATCTCAAGGGTGGGGCCCGTGGCCCCGAGGGAGGCCTGTGTTGGGGGGACTGCCGGCGCATGCGCGGCCCCTGGACTTGGCCTGAAACCAGCCAGCCGCTGCTCGGACAAAAGCCATCTCCTGGGGGCCTCCCCCCTGTTCTTCCATCCGTAAAGGGGGACCCCTTTACGGATGGAAGAACAGGGGGATCTTCACAGTGGTGGGGATCAGACGGAGGGGTCTGCGTGTTTCCCGCCACGTAGGCCTGTTGCTCGCACCCCGGCCCCATGTGTCCCAGCCCCATGGAGGCCGAAGGCCGCTCATCGCGGAATGCAGGTGTCCTGCCGTGATCCGGGGGTCTGGCCGGGCACTGCCCGGGTCAGAGAGAGCGCCTGGGCCCCGAAGGAGCCCCCTGGAAATCCCGGGCCCTGGACCTAGTGGCTCCTGGGGCTTCCCCAGGCTCCTGCCATGGGGCCTGGTTCTGGGCAGGTGAATGCCATTTGCGGACACTATGGACAGGAGGGCGCGGATGCCTTAACGGGGAGGGGGTTGCAGCTCTGGGGACTCGGGTAGCAGCGGTCTCGCTCCCTTGGGGCGTGGTTTAGCTCAGACTTTAGAGAGTTGAAGCCGCTGGGACCTGGTTGGCCGCCTCGGGGAGGGTGGGGCCGTTGGAGCCCAAGGAAGACTCTTAGTAACGGAGGAGGGCGCAGGCCTGAGTCCCCAGGGAGAACTCTTCCACGGGCCTGCGACCCGCCCGCCCGGTCCATCTCCATCTGGCATGGAACCGTGGCCGGCCCCGCGCCCCGGCCCCAGGTGCCCAGGTCTTCCCGGGGCACTCTGCCTCTGTGGGGGTGGGAGACCTGCTGCAAAGGATGGTCCGCGGGAAAACGCGCCGTCCTGTGCGGTGCAGGGAGGGCTTCCGGGTCCCGGGACCGAGCCCAGGGACCTTGTGAACCCCGCCTGATATCTCAAGGGTGGGGCCCGTGGCCCCGAGGGAGTCCTGAGTTGGGGGGACTGCCTGCGCATGCGCGGCCCCTGGACTTGGCCTGAAACCAGCCAGCCGCTGCTCGGACAAAAGCCATCTCCTGGGGGCCTCCCCCCTGTTCTTCCATCCGTAAAGGGGGACCCCTTTACGGATGGAAGAACAGGGGGATCTTCACAGTGGTGGGGATCAGACGGAGGGGTCTGCGTGTTTCCCGCCACGTAGGCCTGTTGCTCGCACCCCGGCCCCATGTGTCCCAGCCCCATGGAGGCCGAAGGCCGCTCATCGCGGAATGCAGGTGTCCTGCCGTGATCCGGGGGTCTGGCCGGGCACTGCCCGGGTCAGAGAGAGCGCCTGGGCCCCGAAGGAGCCCCCTGGAAATCCCGGGGTCTGGACCTAGTGGCTCCTGGGGCTTCCCCAGTCTCCTGCCATGGGGCCTGGTTCTGGGCAGGTGAATGCCATTTGCGGACACCATGGACAGGAGGCCGCGGATGCCTTCACGGGGAGGGGGTTGCAGCTCTGGGGGACCCGGGTAGCAGCGGTCTCGCTCCCTTGGGGCGTGGTTTAGCTCAGACTTTAGAGAGTTGAAGCCGCTGGGACCTGGTTGGCCGCCTCGGGGCAGGGTGGGGCCGTTGGAGCCCAAGGGAGACTCTTAGCCACGGAGGAGGGCGCAGGCCTGAGTCCCCAGGGAGAACTCTTCCAGGGGCCTGCGACCCGCCCGCCGGGTCCATCTCCATCTGGCATGGAACCTTGGCCGGACCCCCGCCCCGGCCCCAGGTGCCCAGGTCTTCCCGGGGCACTCTGACTCTATGTGGGTGGGAGACCTGCTGAAAAGGATGGTCCGCGGGAAAACGCGCCGTCCTGTGCGGTGCAGGGAGGGCTTCCGGGTCCCGGGACCGAGCCCAGGGACCTTGTGTACCCCTCCTGATATCTCAAGGGTGGGGCCCGTGGCCCCGAGGGAGTCCTGAGTTGGGGGGACTGCCTGCGCATGCGCGGCCCCTGGACTTGGCCTGAAACCAGCCAGCCGCTGCTCGGACAAAAGCCATCTCCTGGGGGCCTCCCCCCTGTTCTTCCATCCGTAAAGGGGGACCCCTTTACGGATGGAAGAACAGGGGGATCTTCACAGTGGTGGGGATCAGACGGAGGGGTCTGCGTGTTTCCCGCCACGTAGGCCTGTTGCTCGCACCCCGGCCCCATGTGTCCCAGCCCCATGGAGGCCGAAGGCCGCTCATCGCGGAATGCAGGTGTCCTGCCGTGATCCGGGGGTCTGGCCGGGCACTGCCCGGGTCAGAGAGAGCGCCTGGGCCCCGAAGGAGCCCCCTGGAAATCCCGGGCCCTGGACCTAGTGGCTCCTGGGGCTTCCCCAGGCTCCTGCCATGGGGCCTGGTTCTGGGCAGGTGAATGCCATTTGCGGACACTATGGACAGGAGGGCGCGGATGCCTTAACGGGGAGGGGGTTGCAGCTCTGGGGACTCGGGTAGCAGCGGTCTCGCTCCCTTGGGGCGTGGTTTAGCTCAGACTTTAGAGAGTTGAAGCCGCTGGGACCTGGTTGGCCGCCTCGGGGCAGGGTGGGGCCGTTGGAGCCCAAGGGAGACTCTTAGCCACGGAGGAGGGCGCAGGCCTGAGTCCCCAGGGAGAACTCTTCCAGTGGCCTGCGACCCGCCCGCCCGGTCCATCTCCATCTGGCATGGAACCTTGGCCGGACCCCCGCCCCGGCCCCAGGTGCCCAGGTCTTCCCGGGGCACTCTGACTCTATGTGGGTGGGAGACCTGCTGCAAACGATGGTCCGCGGGAAAACGCGCCGTCCTGTGCGGTGCAGGGAGGGCTTCCGGGTCCCGGGACCGAGCCCAGGGACCTTGTGAACCCCGCCTGATATCTCAAGGGTGGGGCCCGTGGCCCCGAGGGAGTCCTGAGTTGGGGGGACTGCCTGCGCATGCGCGGCCCCTGGACTTGGCCTGAAACCAGCCAGCCGCTGCTCGGACAAAAGCCATCTCCTGGGGGCCTCCCCCCTGTTCTTCCATCCGTAAAGGGGGACCCCTTTACGGATGGAAGAACAGGGGGATCTTCACAGTGGTGGGGATCAGACGGAGGGGTCTGCGTGTTTCCCGCCACGTAGGCCTGTTGCTCGCACCCCGGCCCCATGTGTCCCAGCCCCATGGAGGCCGAAGGCCGCTCATCGCGGAATGCAGGTGTCCTGCCGTGATCCGGGGGTCTGGCCGGGCACTGCCCGGGTCAGAGAGAGCGCCTGGGCCCCGAAGGAGCCCCCTGGAAATCCCGGGGTCTGGACCTAGTGGCTCCTGGGGCTTCCCCAGGCTCCTGCCATGGGGCCTGGTTCTGGGCAGGTGAATGCCATTTGCGGACACCATGGACAGGAGGGCGCGGATGCCCTAACGGGGAGGGGGTTGCAGCTCTGGGGGACCCGGGTAGCAGCGGTCTCGCTCCCTTGGGGCGTGGTTTTGCTCAGACTTTAGAGAGTTGAAACCGCTGGGTCCTGGTTGGCCGCCTCGGGGAGGGTGGGGCCGTTGGAGCCCAAGGAAGACTCTTAGCCACGGAGCAGGGAGCAGGCCTGAGTCCCCAGGGAGAACTCTTCTAGGGGCCTGCGACCCGCCCGCCCGGTCCATCTCCATCTGGCATGGAACCGTGGCCGGCCCCGCGCCCCGGCCCCAGGTGCCCAGGTCTTCCCGGGGCACTCTGCCTCTGCGGGGGTGGGAGACCTGCTGCAAAGGATGGTCCGCGGGAAAACGCGCCGTCCTGTGCGGTGCAGGGAGGGCTTTCGGGTCCCGGGACCGAGCCCAGGGACCTTGTGAACCCCGCCTGATATCTCAAGGGTGGGGCCCGTGGCCCCGAGGGAGGCCTGTGTTGGGGGGACTGCCGGCGCATGCGCGGCCCCTGGACTTGGCCTGAAACCAGCCAGCCGCTGCTCGGACAAAAGCCATCTCCTGGGGGCCTCCCCCCTGTTCTTCCATCCGTAAAGGGGGACCCCTTTACGGATGGAAGAACAGGGGGATCTTCACAGTGGTGGGGATCAGACGGAGGGGTCTGCGTGTTTCCCGCCACGTAGGCCTGTTGCTCGCACCCCGGCCCCATGTGTCCCAGCCCCATGGAGGCCGAAGGCCGCTCATCGCGGAATGCAGGTGTCCTGCCGTGATCCGGGGGTCTGGCCGGGCACTGCCCGGGTCAGAGAGAGCGCCTGGGCCCCGAAGGAGCCCCCTGGAAATCCCGGGCCCTGGACCTAGTGGCTCCTGGGGCTTCCCCAGGCTCCTGCCATGGGGCCTGGTTCTGGGCAGGTGAATGCCATTTGCGGACACTATGGACAGGAGGGCGCGGATGCCTTAACGGGGAGGGGGTTGCAGCTCTGGGGACTCGGGTAGCAGCGGTCTCGCTCCCTTGGGGCGTGGTTTAGCTCAGACTTTAGAGAGTTGAAGCCGCTGGGACCTGGTTGGCCGCCTCGGGGCAGGGTGGGGCCGTTGGAGCCCAAGGGAGACTCTTAGCCACGGAGGAGGGCGCAGGCTTGAGTCCCCAGGGAGAACTCTTCCAGTGGCCTGCGACCCGCCCGCCCGGTCCATCTCCATCTGGCATGGAACCTTGGCCGGACCCCCGCCCCGGCCCCAGGTGCCCAGGTCTTCCCGGGGCACTCTGACTCTATGTGGGTGGGAGACCTGCTGCAAACGATGGTCCGCGGGAAAACGCGCCGTCCTGTGCGGTGCAGGGAGGGCTTCCGGGTCCCGGGACCGAGCCCAGGGACCTTGTGAACCCGGCTGATATCTCAAGGGTGGGGCCCGTGGCCCCGAGGGAGTCCTGAGTTGGGGGGACTGCCTGCGCATGCGCGGCCCCTGGACTTGGCCTGAAACCAGCCAGCCGCTGCTCGGACAAAAGCCATCTCCTGGGGGCCTCCCCCCTGTTCTTCCATCCGTAAAGGGGGACCCCTTTACGGATGGAAGAACAGGGGGATCTTCACAGTGGTGGGGACCAGACGGAGGGGTCTGCGTGTTTCCCGCCACGTAGGCCTGTTGCTCGCACCCCGGCCCCATGTGTCCCAGCCCCATGGAGGCCGAAGGCCGCTCATCGCGGAATGCAGGTGTCCTGCCGTGATCCGGGTGTCTGGCCGGGCACTGCCCGGGTCAGAGAGAGCGCCTGGGCCCCGAAGGAGCCCCCTGGAAATCCCGGGGTCTGGACCTAGTGGCTCCTGGGGCTTCCCCAGGCTCCTGCCATGGGGCCTGGTTCTGGGCAGGTGAATGCCATTTGCGGACACCATGGACAGGAGGGCCCGGATGCCTTAACGGGGAGGGGGTTGCAGCTCTGGGGGACCCGGGTAGCAGCGGTCTCGCTCCCTTGGGGCGTGGTTTTGCTCAGACTTTAGAGAGTTGAAACCGCTGGGTCCTGGTTGGCCGCCTCGGGGAGGGTGGGGCCGTTGGAGCCCAAGGAAGACTCTTAGCCACGGAGCAGGGCGCAGGCCTGAGTCCCCAGGGAGAACTCTTCCAGGGGCCTGCGACCCGCCCGCCCGGTCCATCTCCATCTGGCATGGAACCTTGGCCGGACCCCCGCCCCGGCCCCAGGTGCCCAGGTCTTCCCGGGGCACTCTGACTCTATGTGGGTGGGAGACCTGCTGCAAAGGATGGTCCGCGGGAAAACGCGCCGTCCTGTGCGGTGCAGGGAGGGCTTCCGGGTCCCGGGACCGAGCCCAGGGACCTTGTGAACCCCGCCTGATATCTCAAGGGTGGGGCCCGTGGCCCCGAGGGAGTCCTGAGTTGGGGGGACTGCTGGCGCATGCGCGGCCCCTGGACTTGGCCTGAAACCAGCCAGCCGCTGCTCGGACAAAAGCCATCTCCTGGGGGCCTCCCCCCTGTTCTTCCATCCGTAAAGGGGGACCCCTTTACGGATGGAAGAACAGGGGGATCTTCACAGTGGTGGGGACCAGACGGAGGGGTCTGCGTGTTTCCCGCCACGTAGGCCTGTTGCTCGCACCCCGGCCCCATGTGTCCGAGCCCCATGGAGGCCGAAGACCGCTCATCGCGGAATGCAGGTGTCCTGCCGTGATCCGGGGGTCTGGCCGGGCACTGCCCGGGTCAGAGAGAGCGCCTGGGCCCCGAAGGAGCCCCCTGGAAATCCCGGGCCCTGGACCTAGTGGCTCCTCGGGCTTCCCCAGGCTGCTGCCATGGGGCCTGGTTCTGGGCAGGTGAATGCCATTTGCGGACACCATGGACAGGAGGCCGCGGATGCCTTCACGGGGAGGGGGTTGCAGCTCTGGGGGACCCGGGTAGCAGCGGTCTCGCTCCCTTGGGGCGTGGTTTTGCTCAGACTTTAGAGAAATGAAGCCGCTGGGTCCTGGTTGGCCGCCTCGGGGCAGGGTGGGGCCGTTGGAGCCCAAGGAAGACTCTTAGCCACGGAGGAGGGCGCAGGCCTGAGTCCCCAGGGAGAACTCTTCCACGGGCCTGCGACCCGCCCGCCCGGTCCATCTCCATCTGGCATGGAACCTTGGCCGGCCCCCCGCCCTGGCCCCAGGTGCCCAGGTCTTCCCTGGGCACTCTGCCTCTGCGGGGGTGGGAGTACTGCTGAAAAGGATGGTCCGCGGGAAAACGCGCCGTCCTGTGCGGTGCAGGGAGGGCTTCCGGGTCCCGGGACCGAGCCCAGGGACCTTGTGAACCCCGCCTGATATCTCAAGGGTGGGGCCCGTGGCCCCGAGGGAGGCCTGTGTTGGGGGGACTGCCTGCGCATGCGCGGCCCCTGGACTTGGCCTGAAACCAGCCAGCCGCTGCTCGGACAAAAGCCATCTCCTGGGGGCCTCCCCCCTGTTCTTCCATCCGTAAAGGGGGACCCCTTTACGGATGGAAGAACAGGGGGATCTTCACAGTGGTGGGGACAAGACGGAGGGGTCTGCGTGTTTCCCGCCACGTAGGCCTGTTGCTCGCACCCCGGCCCCATGTGTCCCAGCCCCATGGAGGCCGAAGGCCGCTCATCGCGGAATGCAGGTGTCCTGCCGTGATCCGGGGGTCTGGCCGGGCACTGCCCGGGTCAGAGAGAGCGCCTGGGCCCCGAAGGAGCCCCCTGGAAATCCCGGGGTCTGGACCTAGTGGCTCCTGGGGCTTCCCCAGGCTCCTGCCATGGGGCCTGGTTCTGGGCAGGTGAATGCCAAGTGCGGACACCATGGACAGGAGGCCGCGGATGCCTTCACGGGGAGGGGGTTGCAGCTCTGGGGGACCCGGGTAGCAGCGGTCTCGCTCCCTTGGGGCGTGGTTTAGCTCAGACTTTAGAGAGTTGAAGCCGCTGGGACCTGGTTGGCCGCCTCGGGGCACGGTGGGGCCGTTGGAGCCCAAGGGAGACTCTTAGCCACGGAGGAGGGCGCAGGCCTGAGTCCCCAGGGAGAACTCTTCCAGGGGCCTGTGACACGCCCGCCCGGTCCATCTCCATCTGGCATGGAACCTTGGCCGGACCCCCGCCCCGGCCCCAGGTGCCCAGGTCTTCCCGGGGCACTCTGACTCTATGTGGGTGGGAGACCTGCTGCAAACGATGGTCCGCGGGAAAACGCGCCGTCCTGTGCGGTGCAGGGAGGGCTTCCGGGTCCCGGGACCGAGCCCAGGGACCTTGTGAACCCCGCCTGATATCTCAAGGGTGGGGCCCGTGGCCCCGAGGGAGTCCTGAGTTGGGGGGACTGCCTGCGCATGCGCGGCCCCTGGACTTGGCCTGAAACCAGCCAGCCGCTGCTCGGACAAAAGCCATCTCCTGGGGGCCTCCCCCCTGTTCTTCCATCCGTAAAGGGGGACCCCTTTACGGATGGAAGAACAGGGGGATCTTCACAGTGGTGGGGATCAGACGGAGGGGTCTGCGTGTTTCCCGCCACGTAGGCCTGTTGCTCGCACCCCGGCCCCATGTGTCCCAGCCCCATGGAGGCCGAAGGCCGCTCATCGCGGAATGCAGGTGTCCTGCCGTGATCCGGGGGTCTGGCCGGGCACTGCCCGGGTCAGAGAGAGCGCCTGGGCCCCGAAGGAGCCCCCTGGAAATCCCGGGGTCTGGACCTAGTGGCTCCTGGGGCTTCCCCAGGCTCCTGCCATGGGGCCTGGTTCTGGGCAGGTGAATGCCATTTGCGGACACCATGGACAGGAGGGCGCGGATGCCCTAACGGGGAGGGGGTTGCAGCTCTGGGGGACCCGGGTAGCAGCGGTCTCGCTCCCTTGGGGCGTGGTTTTGCTCAGACTTTAGAGAGTTGAAACCGCTGGGTCCTGGTTGGCCGCCTCGGGGAGGGTGGGGCCGTTGGAGCCCAAGGAAGACTCTTAGCCACGGAGCAGGGAGCAGGCCTGAGTCCCCAGGGAGAACTCTTCTAGGGGCCTGCGACCCGCCCGCCCGGTCCATCTCCATCTGGCATGGAACCGTGGCCGGCCCCGCGCCCCGGCCCCAGGTGCCCAGGTCTTCCCGGGGCACTCTGCCTCTGCGGGGGTGGGAGACCTGCTGCAAAGGATGGTCCGCGGGAAAACGCGCCGTCCTGTGCGGTGCAGGGAGGGCTTTCGGGTCCCGGGACCGAGCCCAGGGACCTTGTGAACCCCGCCTGATATCTCAAGGGTGGGGCCCGTGGCCCCGAGGGAGGCCTGTGTTGGGGGGACTGCCGGCGCATGCGCGGCCCCTGGACTTGGCCTGAAACCAGCCAGCCGCTGCTCGGACAAAAGCCATCTCCTGGGGGCCTCCCCCCTGTTCTTCCATCCGTAAAGGGGGACCCCTTTACGGATGGAAGAACAGGGGGATCTTCACAGTGGTGGGGATCAGACGGAGGGGTCTGCGTGTTTCCCGCCACGTAGGCCTGTTGCTCGCACCCCGGCCCCATGTGTCCCAGCCCCATGGAGGCCGAAGGCCGCTCATCGCGGAATGCAGGTGTCCTGCCGTGATCCGGGGGTCTGGCCGGGCACTGCCCGGGTCAGAGAGAGCGCCTGGGCCCCGAAGGAGCCCCCTGGAAATCCCGGGCCCTGGACCTAGTGGCTCCTGGGGCTTCCCCAGGCTCCTGCCATGGGGCCTGGTTCTGGGCAGGTGAATGCCATTTGCGGACACTATGGACAGGAGGGCGCGGATGCCTTAACGGGGAGGGGGTTGCAGCTCTGGGGACTCGGGTAGCAGCGGTCTCGCTCCCTTGGGGCGTGGTTTAGCTCAGACTTTAGAGAGTTGAAGCCGCTGGGACCTGGTTGGCCGCCTCGGGGCAGGGTGGGGCCGTTGGAGCCCAAGGGAGACTCTTAGCCACCGAGGAGGGCGCAGGCTTGAGTCCCCAGGGAGAACTCTTCCAGTGGCCTGCGACCCGCCCGCCCGGTCCATCTCCATCTGGCATGGAACCTTGGCCGGACCCCCGCCCCGGCCCCAGGTGCCCAGGTCTTCCCGGGGCACTCTGACTCTATGTGGGTGGGAGACCTGCTGCAAACGATGGTCCGCGGGAAAACGCGCCGTCCTGTGCGGTGCAGGGAGGGCTTCCGGGTCCCGGGACCGAGCCCAGGGACCTTGTGAACCCGGCTGATATCTCAAGGGTGGGGCCCGTGGCCCCGAGGGAGTCCTGAGTTGGGGGGACTGCCTGCGCATGCGCGGCCCCTGGACTTGGCCTGAAACCAGCCAGCCGCTGCTCGGACAAAAGCCATCTCCTGGGGGCCTCCCCCCTGTTCTTCCATCCGTAAAGGGGGACCCCTTTACGGATGGAAGAACAGGGGGATCTTCACAGTGGTGGGGACCAGACGGAGGGGTCTGCGTGTTTCCCGCCACGTAGGCCTGTTGCTCGCACCCCGGCCCCATGTGTCCCAGCCCCATGGAGGCCGAAGGCCGCTCATCGCGGAATGCAGGTGTCCTGCCGTGATCCGGGTGTCTGGCCGGGCACTGCCCGGGTCAGAGAGAGCGCCTGGGCCCCGAAGGAGCCCCCTGGAAATCCCGGGGTCTGGACCTAGTGGCTCCTGGGGCTTCCCCAGGCTCCTGCCATGGGGCCTGGTTCTGGGCAGGTGAATGCCATTTGCGGACACCATGGACAGGAGGGCCCGGATGCCTTAACGGGGAGGGGGTTGCAGCTCTGGGGGACCCGGGTAGCAGCGGTCTCGCTCCCTTGGGGCGTGGTTTTGCTCAGACTTTAGAGAGTTGAAACCGCTGGGTCCTGGTTGGCCGCCTCGGGGAGGGTGGGGCCGTTGGAGCCCAAGGAAGACTCTTAGCCACGGAGCAGGGCGCAGGCCTGAGTCCCCAGGGAGAACTCTTCCAGGGGCCTGCGACCCGCCCGCCCGGTCCATCTCCATCTGGCATGGAACCTTGGCCGGACCCCCGCCCCGGCCCCAGGTGCCCAGGTCTTCCCGGGGCACTCTGACTCTATGTGGGTGGGAGACCTGCTGCAAAGGATGGTCCGCGGGAAAACGCGCCGTCCTGTGCGGTGCAGGGAGGGCTTCCGGGTCCCGGGACCGAGCCCAGGGACCTTGTGAACCCCGCCTGATATCTCAAGGGTGGGGCCCGTGGCCCCGAGGGAGGCCTGAGTTGGGGGGACTGCCGGCGCATGCGCGGCCCCTGGACTTGGCCTGAAACCAGCCAGCCGCTGCTCGGACAAAAGCCATCTCCTGGGGGCCTCCCCCCTATTCTTCCATCCGTAAAGGGGGACCCCTTTACGGATGGAAGAACAGGGGGATCTTCACAGTGGTGGGGACCAGACGGAGGGGTCTGCGTGTTTCCCGCCACGTAGGCCTGTTGCTCGCACCCCGGCCCCATGTGTCCGAGCCCCATGGAGGCCGAAGACCGCTCATCGCGGAATGCAGGTGTCCTGCCGTGATCCGGGGGTCTGGCCGGGCACTGCCCGGGTCAGAGAGAGCGCCTGGGCCCCGAAGGAGCCCCCTGGAAATCCCGGGCCCTGGACCTAGTGGCTCCTCGGGCTTCCCCAGGCTGCTGCCATGGGGCCTGGTTCTGGGCAGGTGAATGCCATTTGCGGACACCATGGACAGGAGGCCGCGGATGCCTTCACGGGGAGGGGGTTGCAGCTCTGGGGGACCCGGGTAGCAGCGGTCTCGCTCCCTTGGGGCGTGGTTTTGCTCAGACTTTAGAGAAATGAAGCCGCTGGGTCCTGGTTGGCCGCCTCGGGGCAGGGTGGGGCCGTTGGAGCCCAAGGAAGACTCTTAGCCACGGAGGAGGGCGCAGGCCTGAGTCCCCAGGGAGAACTCTTCCACGGGCCTGCGACCCGCCCGCCCGGTCCATCTCCATCTGGCATGGAACCTTGGCCGGCCCCCCGCCCTGGCCCCAGGTGCCCAGGTCTTCCCTGGGCACTCTGCCTCTGCGGGGGTGGGAGTACTGCTGAAAAGGATGGTCCGCGGGAAAACGCGCCGTCCTGTGCGGTGCAGGGAGGGCTTCCGGGTCCCGGGACCGAGCCCAGGGACCTTGTGAACCCCGCCTGATATCTCAAGGGTGGGGCCCGTGGCCCCGAGGGAGGCCTGTGTTGGGGGGACTGCCTGCGCATGCGCGGCCCCTGGACTTGGCCTGAAACCAGCCAGCCGCTGCTCGGACAAAAGCCATCTCCTGGGGGCCTCCCCCCTGTTCTTCCATCCGTAAAGGGGGACCCCTTTACGGATGGAAGAACAGGGGGATCTTCACAGTGGTGGGGACAAGACGGAGGGGTCTGCGTGTTTCCCGCCACGTAGGCCTGTTGCTCGCACCCCGGCCCCATGTGTCCCAGCCCCATGGAGGCCGAAGGCCGCTCATCGCGGAATGCAGGTGTCCTGCCGTGATCCGGGGGTCTGGCCGGGCACTGCCCGGGTCAGAGAGAGCGCCTGGGCCCCGAAGGAGCCCCCTGGAAATCCCGGGGTCTGGACCTAGTGGCTCCTGGGGCTTCCCCAGGCTCCTGCCATGGGGCCTGGTTCTGGGCAGGTGAATGCCAAGTGCGGACACCATGGACAGGAGGCCGCGGATGCCTTCACGGGGAGGGGGTTGCAGCTCTGGGGGACCCGGGTAGCAGCGGTCTCGCTCCCTTGGGGCGTGGTTTAGCTCAGACTTTAGAGAGTTGAAGCCGCTGGGACCTGGTTGGCCGCCTCGGGGCACGGTGGGGCCGTTGGAGCCCAAGGGAGACTCTTAGCCACGGAGGAGGGCGCAGGCCTGAGTCCCCAGGGAGAACTCTTCCAGGGGCCTGTGACACGCCCGCCCGGTCCATCTCCATCTGGCATGGAAACGTGGCCGGACCCCTGCCCCGGCCCCAGGTGCCCAGGTCTTCCCTGGGCACTCTGACTCTATGTGGGTGGGAGACCTGCTGAAAAGGAAGGTCCGCAGGAAAACGCGCCGTCCTGTGCGGTGCAGGGAGGGCTTCCGGGTCCCGGGACCGAGCCCAGGGACCTTGTGAACCCCGCCTGATATCTCAAGGGTGGGGCCCGTGGCCCCGAGGGAGGCCTGTGTTGGGGGGACTGCCTGCGCATGCGCGGCCCCTGGACTTGGCCTGAAACCAGCCAACCGCTGCTCGGACAAAAGCCATCTCCTGGGGGCCTCCCCCCTGTTCTTCCATCCGTAAAGGGGGACCCCTTTACGGATGGAAGAACAGGGGGATCTTCACAGTGGTGGGGACCAGACGGAGGGGTCTGCGTGTTTCCCGCCACGTAGGCCTGTTGCTCGCACCCCGGCCCCATGTGTCCCAGCCCCATGGAGGCCGAAGGCCGCTCATCGCGGAATGCAGGTGTCCTGCCGTGATCCGGGGGTCTGGCCGGGCACTGCCCGGGTCAGAGAGAGCGCCTGGGCCCCGAAGGAGCCCCCTGGAAATCCCGGGGTCTGGACCTAGTGGCTCCTGGGGCTTCCCCAGGCTCCTGCCATGGGGCCTGGTTCTGGGCAGGTGAATGCCATTTGCGGACACCATGGACAGGAGGCCGCGGATGCCTAAACGGGGAGGGGGTTGCAGCTCTGGGGGACCCGGGTAGCAGCGGTCTCGCTCCCTTGGGGCGTGGTTTAGCTCAGACTTTAGAGAATTGAAGCCGCTGGGTCCTGGTTGGCCGCCTCTGGGCAGGGTGTGGCCGTTGGACCCCAAGGAAGACTCTTAGCCACGGAGGAGGGCGCAGGCCTGAGTCCCCAGGGAGAACTCTTCCACGGGCCTGCGACCCGCCCGCCCGGTCCATCTCCATCTGGCATGGAACCGTGGCCGGCCCCGCGCCCCGACCCCAGGTGCCCAGGTCTTCCCGGGGCACTCTGCCTCTGCGGGGGTGGGAGACCTGCTGCAAAGGATGGTCCGCGGGAAAACGCGCCGTCCTGTGCGGTGCAGGGAGGGCTTCCGGGTCCCGGGACCGAGCCCAGGGACCTTGTGAACCCCGCCTGATATCTCAAGGGTGGGGCCCGTGGCCCCGAGGGAGGCCTGAGTTGGGGGGACTGCCTGCGCATGCGCGGCCCCTGGACTTGGCCTGAAACCAGCCAGCCGCTGCTCGGACAAAAGCCATCTCCTGGGGGCCTCCCCCCTGTTCTTCCATCCGTAAAGGGGGACCCCTTTACGGATGGAAGAACAGGGGGATCTTCACAGTGGTGGGGACCAGACGGAGGGGTCTGCGTGTTTCCCGCCACGTAGGCCTGTTGCTCGCACCCCGGCCCCATGTGTCCCAGCCCCATGGAGGCCGAAGGCCGCTCATCGCGGAATGCAGGTGTCCTGCCGTGATCCGGGGGTCTGGCCGGGCACTGCCCGGGTCAGAGAGAGCGCCTGGGCCCCGAAGGAGCCCCCTGGAAATCCCGGGCCCTGGACCTAGTGGCTCCTGGGGCTTCCCCAGGCTCCTGCCATGGGGCCTGGTTCTGGGCAGGTGAATGCCATTTGCGGACACCATGGACAGGAGGCCGCGGATGCCTTCACGGGGAGGGGGTTGCAGCTCTGGGGGACCCGGGTAGCAGCGGTCTCGCTCCCTTGGGGCGTGGTTTTGCTCAGACTTTAGAGAGTTGAAACCGCTGGGTCCTGGTTGGCCGCCTCGGGGAGGGTGGGGCTGTTGGAGCCCAAGGAAGACTCTTAGCCACAGAGGAGGGAGCAGGCCTGAGTCCCCAGGGAGAACTCTTCTAGGGGCCTGCGACCCGCCCGCCCGGTCCATCTCCATCTGGCATGGAACCGTGGCCGGCCCCGCGCCCCGGCCCCAGGTGCCCAGGTCTTCCCGGGGCACTCTGCCTCTGTGGGGGTGGGAGACCTGCTGCAAAGGATGGTCCGCGGGAAAACGCGTCGTCCTGTGCGGTGCAGGGAGGGCTTCCGGGTCCCGGGACCGAGCCCAGGGACCTTGTGAACCCCGCCTGATATCTCAAGGGTGGGGCCCGTGGCCCCGAGGGAGGCCTGAGTTGGGGGGACTGCCTGCGCATGCGCGGCCCCTGGACTTGGCCTGAAACCAGCCAGCCGCTGCTCGGACAAAAGCCATCTCCTGGGGGCCACCCCCCTGTTCTTCCATCCGTAAAGGGGGGCCCCTTTACGGATGGAAGAACAGGGGGATCTTCACAGTGGTGGGGACCAGACGGAGGGGTCTGCGTGTTTCCCGCCACGTAGGCCTGTTGCTCGCACCCCGGCCCCATGTGTCCCAGCCCCATGGAGGCCGAAGGCCGCTCATCGCGGAATGCAGGTGTCCTGCCGTGATCCGGGGGTCTGCCGGGCACTGCCCGGGTCAGAGAGAGCGCCTGGGCCCCGAAGGAGCCCCCTGGAAATCCCGGGGTCTGGACCTAGTGGCTCCTGGGGCTTCCCCAGGCTCCTGCCATGGGGCCTGGTTCTGGGCAGGTGAATGCCATTTGCGGACACCATGGACAGGAGGGCGCGATTGCCTTAACGGGGAGGGGGTTGCAGCTCTGGGGGACCCGGGTAGCAGCGGTCTCGCTCCCTTGGGGCGTGGTTTTGCTCAGACTTTAGAGAGTTGAAACCGCTGGGTCCTGGTTGGCCGCCTCGGGGAGGGTGGGGCCGTTGGAGCCCAAGGAAGACTCTTAGCCACGGAGGAGGGCGCAGGCCTGAGTCCCCAGGGAGAACTCTTCCACGGGCCTGCGACCCGCCCGCCCGGTCCATCTCCATCTGGCATGGAACCTTGGCCGGCCCCCCGCCCTGGCCCCAGGTGCCCAGGTCTTCCCTGGGCACTCTGACTCTATGTGGGTGGGAGACCTGCTGAAAAGGAAGGTCCGCAGGAAAACGCGCCGTCCTGTGCGGTGCAGGGAGGGCTTCCGGGTCCCGGGACCGAGCCCAGGGACCTTGTGAACCCCGCCTGATATCTCAAGGGTGGGGCCCGTGGCCCCGAGGGAGGCCTGTGTTGGGGGGACTGCCTGCGCATGCGCGGCCCCTGGACTTGGCCTGAAACCAGCCAACCGCTGCTCGGACAAAAGCCATCTCCTGGGGGCCTCCCCCCTGTTCTTCCATCCGTAAAGGGGGACCCCTTTACGGATGGAAGAACAGGGGGATCTTCACAGTGGTGGGGACCAGACGGAGGGGTCTGCGTGTTTCCCGCCACGTAGGCCTGTTGCTCGCACCCCGGCCCCATGTGTCCCAGCCCCATGGAGGCCGAAGGCCGCTCATCGCGGAATGCAGGTGTCCTGCCGTGATCCGGGGGTCTGGCCGGGCACTGCCCGGGTCAGAGAGAGCGCCTGGGCCCCGAAGGAGCCCCCTGGAAATCCCGGGGTCTGGACCTAGTGGCTCCTGGGGCTTCCCCAGGCTCCTGCCATGGGGCCTGGTTCTGGGCAGGTGAATGCCATTTGCGGACACCATGGACAGGAGGCCGCGGATGCCTAAACGGGGAGGGGGTTGCAGCTCTGGGGGACCCGGGTAGCAGCGGTCTCGCTCCCTTGGGGCGTGGTTTAGCTCAGACTTTAGAGAATTGAAGCCGCTGGGTCCTGGTTGGCCGCCTCTGGGCAGGGTGTGGCCGTTGGACCCCAAGGAAGACTCTTAGCCACGGAGGAGGGCGCAGGCCTGAGTCCCCAGGGAGAACTCTTCCACGGGCCTGCGACCCGCCCGCCCGGTCCATCTCCATCTGGCATGGAACCGTGGCCGGCCCCGCGCCCCGACCCCAGGTGCCCAGGTCTTCCCGGGGCACTCTGCCTCTGCGGGGGTGGGAGACCTGCTGCAAAGGATGGTCCGCGGGAAAACGCGCCGTCCTGTGCGGTGCAGGGAGGGCTTCCGGGTCCCGGGACCGAGCCCAGGGACCTTGTGAACCCCGCCTGATATCTCAAGGGTGGGGCCCGTGGCCCCGAGGGAGGCCTGAGTTGGGGGGACTGCCTGCGCATGCGCGGCCCCTGGACTTGGCCTGAAACCAGCCAGCCGCTGCTCGGACAAAAGCCATCTCCTGGGGGCCTCCCCCCTGTTCTTCCATCCGTAAAGGGGGACCCCTTTACGGATGGAAGAACAGGGGGATCTTCACAGTGGTGGGGACCAGACGGAGGGGTCTGCGTGTTTCCCGCCACGTAGGCCTGTTGCTCGCACCCCGGCCCCATGTGTCCCAGCCCCATGGAGGCCGAAGGCCGCTCATCGCGGAATGCAGGTGTCCTGCCGTGATCCGGGGGTCTGGCCGGGCACTGCCCGGGTCAGAGAGAGCGCCTGGGCCCCGAAGGAGCCCCCTGGAAATCCCGGGCCCTGGACCTAGTGGCTCCTGGGGCTTCCCCAGGCTCCTGCCATGGGGCCTGGTTCTGGGCAGGTGAATGCCATTTGCGGACACCATGGACAGGAGGCCGCGGATGCCTTCACGGGGAGGGGGTTGCAGCTCTGGGGGACCCGGGTAGCAGCGGTCTCGCTCCCTTGGGGCGTGGTTTTGCTCAGACTTTAGAGAGTTGAAACCGCTGGGTCCTGGTTGGCCGCCTCGGGGAGGGTGGGGCTGTTGGAGCCCAAGGAAGACTCTTAGCCACAGAGGAGGGAGCAGGCCTGAGTCCCCAGGGAGAACTCTTCTAGGGGCCTGCGACCCGCCCGCCCGGTCCATCTCCATCTGGCATGGAACCGTGGCCGGCCCCGCGCCCCGGCCCCAGGTGCCCAGGTCTTCCCGGGGCACTCTGCCTCTGTGGGGGTGGGAGACCTGCTGCAAAGGATGGTCCGCGGGAAAACGCGTCGTCCTGTGCGGTGCAGGGAGGGCTTCCGGGTCCCGGGACCGAGCCCAGGGACCTTGTGAACCCCGCCTGATATCTCAAGGGTGGGGCCCGTGGCCCCGAGGGCGGCCTGAGTTGGGGGGACTGCCTGCGCATGCGCGGCCCCTGGACTTGGCCTGAAACCAGCCAGCCGCTGCTCGGACAAAAGCCATCTCCTGGGGGCCACCCCCCTGTTCTTCCATCCGTAAAGGGGGGCCCCTTTACGGATGGAAGAACAGGGGGATCTTCACAGTGGTGGGGACCAGACGGAGGGGTCTGCGTGTTTCCCGCCACGTAGGCCTGTTGCTCGCACCCCGGCCCCATGTGTCCCAGCCCCATGGAGGCCGAAGGCCGCTCATCGCGGAATGCAGGTGTCCTGCCGTGATCCGGGGGTCTGGCCGGGCACTGCCCGGGTCAGAGAGAGCGCCTGGGCCCCGAAGGAGCCCCCTGGAAATCCCGGGCCCTGGACCTAGTGGCTCCTGGGGCTTGCCCAGGCTGCTGCCATGGGGCCTGGTTCTGGGCAGGTGAATGCCATTTGCGGACACCATGGACAGGAGGCCGCGGATGCCTTCACGGGGAGGGGGTTGCAGCTCTGGGGGACCCGGGTAGCAGCGGTCTCGCTCCCTTGGGGCGTGGTTTTGCTCAGACTTTAGAGAATTGAAGCCGCTGGGTCCTGGTTGGCCGCCTCGGGGCAGGGTGGGGCCGTTGGAGCCCAAGGAAGACTCTTAGCCACGGAGGAGGGCGCAGGCCTGAGTCCCCAGGGAGAACTCTTCCACGGGCCTGCGACCCGCCCGCCCGGTCCATCTCCATCTGGCATGGAACCTTGGCCGGCCCCCCGCCCTGGCCCCAGGTGCCCAGGTCTTCCCTGGGCACTCTGCCTCTGCGGGGGTGGGAGTACTGCTGAAAAGGATGGTCCGCGGGAAAACGCGCCGTCCTGTGCGGTGCAGGGAGGGCTTCCGGGTCCCGTGACCGAGCCCAGGGACCTTGTGAACCCCGCCTGATATCTCAAGGGTGGGGCCCGTGGCCCCGAGGGAGGCGTGTGTTGGGGGGACTGCCTGCGCATGCGCGGCCCCTGGACTTGGCCTGAAACCAGCCAGCCGCTGCTCGGACAAAAGCCATCTCCTGGGGGCCTCCCCCCTGTTCTTCCATCCGTAAAGGGGGACCCCTTTACGGATGGAAGAACAGGGGGATCTTCACAGTGGTGGGGACCAGACGGAGGGGTCTGCGTGTTTCCCGCCACGTAGGCCTGTTGCTCGCACCCCGGCCCCATGTGTCCCAGCCCCATGGAGGCCGAAGGCCGCTCATCGCGGAATGCAGGTGTCCTGCCGTGATCCGGGGGTCTGGCCGGGCACTGCCCGGGTCAGAGAGAGCGCCTGGGCCCCGAAGGAGCCCCCTGGAAATCCCGGGGTCTGGACCTAGTGGCTCCTGGGGCTTCCCCAGGCTCCTGCCATGGGGCCTGGTTCTGGGCAGGTGAATGCCATTTGCGGACACCATGGACAGGAGGCCGCGGATACCTTCACGGGGAGGGGGTTGCAGCTCTGGGGGACCCGGGTAGCAGCGGTCTCGCTCCCTTGGGGCGTGGTTTTGCTCAGACTTTAGAGAGTTGAAACCGCTGGGTCCTGGTTGGCCGCCTCGGGGAGGGTGGGGCCGTTGGAGCCCAAGGAAGACTCTTAGCCACAGAGGAGGGAGCAGGCCTGAGTCCCCAGGGAGAACTCTTCTAGGGGCCTGCGACCCGCCCGCCCGGTCCATCTCCATCTGGCATGGAACCGTGGCCGGCCCCGCGCCCCGGCCCCAGGTGCCCAGGTCTTCCCGGGGCACTCTGCCTCTGCGGGGGTGGGAGACCTGCTGCAAAGGATGGTCCGCGGGAAAACGCGCCGTCCTGTGCGGTGCAGGGAGGGCTTCCGGGTCCCGGGACCGAGCCCAGGGACCTTGTGAACCCCGCCTGATATCTCAAGGGTGGGGCCCGTGGCCCCGAGGGAGGCCTGAGTTGGGGGGACTGCCTGCGCATGCGCGGCCCCTGGACTTGGCCTGAAACCAGCCAGCCGCTGCTCGGACAAAAGCCATCTCCTGGGGGCCTCCCCCCTGTTCTTCCATCCGTAAAGGGGGACCCCTTTACGGATGGAAGAACAGGGGGATCTTCACAGTGGTGGGGACCAGACGGAGGGGTCTGCGTGTTTCCCGCCACGTAGGCCTGTTGCTCGCACCCCGGCCCCATGTGTCCCAGCCCCATGGAGGCCGAAGGCCGCTCATCGGGGAATGCAGGTGTCCTGCCGTGATCCGGGGGTCTGGCCGGGCACTGCCCGGGTCAGAGAGAGCGCCTGGGCTCCGAAGGAGCCCCCTGGAAATCCCGGGCCCTGGACCTAGTGGCTCCTGGGGCTTCCCCAGGCTGCTGCAATGGGGCCTGGTTCTGGGCAGGTGAATGCCATTTGCGGACACCATGGACAGGAGGCCGCGGATGCCTTCACGGGGAGGGGGTTGCAGCTCTGGGGGACCCGGGTAGCAGCGGTCTCGCTCCCTTGGGGCGTGGTTTTGCTCAGACTTTAGAGAATTGAAGCCGCTGGGTCCTGGTTGGCCGCCTCGGGGCAGGGTGGGGCCGTTGGAGCCCAAGGAAGACTCTTAGCCACGGAGGAGGGCGCAGGCCTGAGTCCCCAGGGAGAACTCTTCCACGGGCCTGCGACCCGCCCGCCCGGTCCATCTCCATCTGGCATGGAACCGTGGCCGGCCCCGCGCCCCGGCCCCAGGTGCCCAGGTCTTCCCGGGGCACTCTGCCTCTGCGGGGGTGGGAGACCTGCTGCAAAGGATGGTCCGCGGGAAAACGCGCCGTCCTGTGCGGTGCAGGGAGGGCTTCCGGGTCCCGGGACCGAGCCCAGGGACCTTGTGAACCCCGCCTGATATCTCAAGGGTGGGGCCCGTGGCCCCGAGGGAGGCCTGTGTTGGGGGGACTGCCTGCGCATGCGCGGCCCCTGGACTTGGCCTGAAACCAGCCAGCCGCTGCTCGGACAAAAGCCATCTCCTGGGGGCCTCCCCCCTGTTCTTCCATCCGTAAAGGGGGACCCCTTTACGGATGGAAGAACAGGGGGATCTTCACAGTGGTGGGGACCAGACGGAGGGGTCTGCGTGTTTCCCGCCACGTAGGCCTGTTGCTCGCACCCCGGCCCCATGTGTCCCAGCCCCATGGAGGCCGAAGGCCGCTCATCGCGGAATGCAGGTGTCCTGCCGTGATCCGGGGGTCTGGCCGGGCACTGCCCGGGTCAGAGAGAGCGCCTGGGCCCCGAAGGAGCCCCCTGGAAATCCCGGGCCCTGGACCTAGTGGCTCCTGGGGCTTCCCCAGGCTCCTGCCATGGGGCCTGGTTCTGGGCAGGTGAATGCCATTTGCGGACACCATGGACAGGAGGCCGCGGATGCCTTCACGGGGAGGGGTTTGCAGCTCTGGGGGACCCGGGTAGCAGCGGTCTCGCTCCCTTGGGGCGTGGTTTTGCTCAGACTTTAGAGAGTTGAAACCGCTGGGTCCTGGTTGGCCGCCTCGGGGAGGGTGGGGCCGTTGGAGCCCAAGGAAGACTCTTAGCCACAGAGGAGGGAGCAGGCCTGAGTCCCCAGGGAGAACTCTTCTAGGGGCCTGCGACCCGCCCGCCCGGTCCATCTCCATCTGGCATGGAACGGTGGCCGGCCCGGCGCCCCGGCCCCAGGTGCCCAGGTCTTCCCGGGGCACTCTGCCTCTGCGGGGGTGGGAGACCTGCTGCAAAGGATGGTCCGCGGGAAAACGCGCCGTCCTGTGCGGTGCAGGGAGGGCTTCCGGGTCCCGGGACCGAGCCCAGGGACCTTGTGAACCCCGCCTGATATCTCAAGGGTGGGGCCCGTGGCCCCGAGGGAGGCCTGAGTTGGGGGGACTGCCTGCGCATGCGCGGCCCCTGGACTTGGCCTGAAACCAGCCAGCCGCTGCTCGGACAAAAGCCATCTCCTGGGGGCCTCCCCCCTGTTCTTCCATCCGTAAAGGGGGACCCCTTTACGGATGGAAGAACAGGGGGATCTTCACAGTGGTGGGGACCAGACGGAGGGGTCTGCGTGTTTCCCGCCACGTAGGCCTGTTGCTCGCACCCCGGCCCCATGTGTCCCAGCCCCATGGAGGCCGAAGGCCGCTCATCGCGGAATGCAGGTGTCCTGCCGTGATCCGGGGGTCTGGCCGGGCACTGCCCGGGTCAGAGAGAGCGCCTGGGCCCCGAAGGAGCCCCCTGGAAATCCCGGGCCCTGGACCTAGTGGCTCCTGGGGCTTCCCCAGGCTCCTGCCATGGGGCCTGGTTCTGGGCAGGTGAATGCCATTTGCGGACACCATGGACAGGAGGCCGCGGATGCCTTCACGGGGAGGGGGGTTGCAGCTCTGGGGGACCCGGGTAGCAGCGGTCTCGCTCCCTTGGGGCGTGGTTTTGCTCAGACTTTAGAGAGTTGAAACCGCTGGGTCCTGGTTGGCCGCCTCGGGGAGGGTGGGGCCGTTGGAGCCCAAGGAAGACTCTTAGCCACAGAGGAGGGAGCAGGCCTGAGTCCCCAGGGAGAACTCTTCTAGGGGCCTGCGACCCGCCCGCCCGGTCCATCTCCATCTGGCATGGAACCGTGGCCGGCCCCGCGCCCCGGCCCCAGGTGCCCAGGTCTTCCCGGGGCACTCTGCCTCTGCGGGGGTGGGAGACCTGCTGCAAAGGATGGTCCGCGGGAAAACGCGCCGTCCTGTGCGGTGCAGGGAGGGCTTCCGGGTCCCGGGACCGAGCCCAGGGACCTTGTGAACCCCGCCTGATATCTCAAGGGTGGGGCCCGTGGCCCCGAGGGAGGCCTGAGTTGGGGGGACTGCCTGCGCATGCGCGGCCCCTGGACTTGGCCTGAAACCAGCCAGCCGCTGCTCGGACAAAAGCCATCTCCTGGGGGCCTCCCCCCTGTTCTTCCATCCGTAAAGGGGGACCCCTTTACGGATGGAAGAACAGGGGGATCTTCACAGTGGTGGGGACCAGACGGAGGGGTCTGCGTGTTTCCCGCCACGTAGGCCTGTTGCTCGCACCCCGGCCCCATGTGTCCCAGCCCCATGGAGGCCGAAGGCCGCTCATCGCGGAATGCAGGTGTCCTGCCGTGATCCGGGGGTCTGGCCGGGCACTGCCCGGGTCAGAGAGAGCGCCTGGGCCCCGAAGGAGCCCCCTGGAAATCCCGGGCCCTGGACCTAGTGGCTCCTGGGGCTTCCCCAGGCTGCTGCCATGGGGCCTGGTTCTGGGCAGGTGAATGCCATTTGCGGACACCATGGACAGGAGGCCGCGGATGCCTTCACGGGGAGGGGGTTGCAGCTCTGGGGGACCCGGGTAGCAGCGGTCTCGCTCCCTTGGGGCGTGGTTTAGCTCAGACTTTAGAGAATTGAAGCCGCTGGGTCCTGGTTGTCCGCCTCGGGGCAGGGTGTGGCCGTTGGAGCCCAAGGAAGACTCTTAGCCACGGAGGAGGGCGCAGGCCTGAGTCCCCAGGGAGAACTCTTCCACGGGCCTGCGACCCGCCCGCCCGGTCCATCTCCATCTGGCATGGAACCGTGGCCGGCCCCGCGCCCCGGCCCCAGGTGCCCAGGTCTTCCCGGGGCACTCTGCCTCTGCGGGGGTGGGAGACCTGCTGCAAAGGATGGTCCGCGGGAAAACGCGCCGTCCTGTGCGGTGCAGGGAGGGCTTCCGGGTCCCGGGACCGAGCCCAGGGACCTTGTGAACCCCGCCTGATATCTCAAGGGTGGGGCCCGTGGCCCCGAGGGAGGCCTGTGTTGGGGGGACTGCCTGCGCATGCGCGGCCCCTGGACTTGGCCTGAAACCAGCCAGCCGCTGCTCGGACAAAAGCCATCTCCTGGGGGCCTCCCCCCTGTTCTTCCATCCGTAAAGGGGGACCCCTTTACGGATGGAAGAACAGGGGGATCTTCACAGTGGTGGGGACCAGACGGAGGGGTCTGCGTGTTTCCCGCCACGTAGGCCTGTTGCTCGCACCCCGGCCCCATGTGTCCCAGCCCCATGGAGGCCGAAGGCCGCTCATCGCGGAATGCAGGTGTCCTGCCGTGATCCGGGGGTCTGGCCGGGCACTGCCCGGGTCAGAGAGAGCGCCTGGGCCCCGAAGGAGCCCCCTGGAAATCCCGGGCCCTGGACCTAGTGGCTCCTGGGGCTTCCCCAGGCTCCTGCCATGGGGCCTGGTTCTGGGCAGGTGAATGCCATTTGCGGACACCATGGACAGGAGGCCGCGGATGCCTTCACGGGGAGGGGGTTGCAGCTCTGGGGGACCCGGGTAGCAGCGGTCTCGCTCCCTTGGGGCGTGGTTTTGCTCAGACTTTAGAGAGTTGAAACCGCTGGGTCTTGGTTGGCCGCCTCGGGGAGGGTGGGGCCGTTGGAGCCCAAGGAAGACTCTTAGCCACAGAGGAGGGAGCAGGCCTGAGTCCCCAGGGAGAACTCTTCTAGGGGCCTGCGACCCGCCCGCCCGGTCCATCTCCATCTGGCATGGAACGGTGGCCGGCCCCGCGCCCCGGCCCCAGGTGCCCAGGTCTTCCCGGGGCACTCTGCCTCTGTGGGGGTGGGAGACCTGCTGCAAAGGATGGTCCGCGGGAAAACGCGCCGTCCTGTGCGGTGCAGGGAGGGCTTCCGGGTCCCGGGACCGAGCCCAGGGACCTTGTGAACCCCGCCTGATATCTCAAGGGTGGGGCCCGTGGCCCCGAGGGAGGCCTGAGTTGGGGGGACTGCCTGCGCATGCGCGGCCCCTGGACTTGGCCTGAAACCAGCCAGCCGCTGCTCGGACAAAAGCCATCTCCTGGGGGCCTCCCCCCTGTTCTTCCATCCGTAAAGGGGGACCCCTTTACGGATGGAAGAACAGGGGGATCTTCACAGTGGTGGGGACCAGACGGAGGGGTCTGCGTGTTTCCCGCCACGTAGGCCTGTTGCTCGCACCCCGGCCCCATGTGTCCCAGCCCCATGGAGGCCGAAGGCCGCTCATCGCGGAATGCAGGTGTCCTGCCGTGATCCGGGGGTCTGGCCGGGCACTGCCCGGGTCAGAGAGAGCGCCTGGGCCCCGAAGGAGCCCCCTGGAAATCCCGGGGTCTGGACCTAGTGGCTCCTGGGGCTTCCCCAGGCTCCTGCCATGGGGCCTGGTTCTGGGCAGGTGAATGCCATTTGCGGACACCATGGACAGGAGGCCGCGGATACCTTCACGGGGAGGGGGTTGCAGCTCTGGGGGACCCGGGTAGCAGCGGTCTCGCTCCCTTGGGGCGTGGTTTAGCTCAGACTTTAGAGAATTGAAGCCGCTGGGTCCTGGTTGTCCGCCTCGGGGCAGGGTGTGGCCGTTGGAGCCCAAGGAAGACTCTTAGCCACGGAGGAGGGCGCAGGCCTGAGTCCCCAGGGAGAACTCTTCCACGGGCCTGCGACCCGCCCGCCCGGTCCATCTCCATCTGGCATGGAACCGTGGCCGGCCCCGCGCCCCGGCCCCAGGTGCCCAGGTCTTCCCGGGGCACTCTGCCTCTGCGGGGGTGGGAGACCTGCTGCAAAGGATGGTCCGCGGGAAAACGCGCCGTCCTGTGCGGTGCAGGGAGGGCTTCCGGGTCCCGGGACCGAGCCCAGGGACCTTGTGAACCCCGCCTGATATCTCAAGGGTGGGGCCCGTGGCCCCGAGGGAGGCCTGTGTTGGGGGGACTGCCTGCGCATGCGCGGCCCCTGGACTTGGCCTGAAACCAGCCAGCCGCTGCTCGGACAAAAGCCATCTCCTGGGGGCCTCCCCCCTGTTCTTCCATCCGTAAAGGGGGACCCCTTTACGGATGGAAGAACAGGGGTATCTTCACAGTGGTGGGGACCAGACGGAGGGGTCTGCGTGTTTCCCGCCACGTAGGCCTGTTGCTCGCACCCCGGCCCCATGTGTCCCAGCCCCATGGAGGCCGAAGGCCGCTCATCGCGGAATGCAGGTGTCCTGCCGTGATCCGGGGGTCTGGCCGGGCACTGCCCGGGTCAGAGAGAGCGCCTGGGCCCCGAAGGAGCCCCCTGGAAATCCCGGGCCCTGGACCTAGTGGCTCCTGGGGCTTCCCCAGGCTCCTGCCATGGGGCCTGGTTCTGGGCAGGTGAATGCCATTTGCGGACACCATGGACAGGAGGCCGCGGATGCCTTCACGGGGAGGGGGTTGCAGCTCTGGGGGACCCGGGTAGCAGCGGTCTCGCTCCCTTGGGGCGTGGTTTTGCTCAGACTTTAGAGAGTTGAAACCGCTGGGTCCTGGTTGGCCGCCTCGGGGAGGGTGGGGCCGTTGGAGCCCAAGGAAGACTCTTAGCCACAGAGGAGGGAGCAGGCCTGAGTCCCCAGGGAGAACTCTTCTAGGGGCCTGCGACCCGCCCGCCCGGTCCATCTCCATCTGGCATGGAACCGTGGCCGGCCCCGCGCCCCGGCCCCAGGTGCCCAGGTCTTCCCGGGGCACTCTGCCTCTGTGGGGGTGGGAGACCTGCTGCAAAGGATGGTCCGCGGGAAAACGCGCCGTCCTGTGCGGTGCAGGGAGGGCTTCCGGGTCCCGGGACCGAGCCCAGGGACCTTGTGAACCCCGCCTGATATCTCAAGGGTGGGGCCCGTGGCCCCGAGGGAGGCCTGAGTTGGGGGGACTGCCTGCGCATGCGCGGCCCCTGGACTTGGCCTGAAACCAGCCAGCCGCTGCTCGGACAAAAGCCATCTCCTGGGGGCCTCCCCCCTGTTCTTCCATCCGTAAAGGGGGACCCCTTTACGGATGGAAGAACAGGGGGATCTTCACAGTGGTGGGGACCAGACGGAGGGGTCTGCGTGTTTCCCGCCACGTAGGCCTGTTGCTCGCACCCCGGCCCCATGTGTCCCAGCCCCATGGAGGCCGAAGGCCGCTCATCGCGGAATGCAGGTGTCCTGCCGTGATCCGGGGGTCTGGCCGGGCACTGCCCGGGTCAGAGAGAGCGCCTGGGCCCCGAAGGAGCCCCCTGGAAATCCCGGGCCCTGGACCTAGTGGCTCCTGGGGCTTCCCCAGGCTGCTGCCATGGGGCCTGGTTCTGGGCAGGTGAATGCCATTTGCGGACACCATGGACAGGAGGCCGCGGATGCCTTCACGGGGAGGGGGTTGCAGCTCTGGGGGACCCGGGTAGCAGCGGTCTCGCTCCCTTGGGGCGTGGTTTTGCTCAGACTTTAGAGAATTGAAGCCGCTGGTTCCTGGTTGGCCGCCTCGGGGCAGGGTGGGGCCGTTGGAGCCCAAGGAAGACTCTTAGCCACGGAGGAGGGCGCAGGCCTGAGTCCCCAGGGAGAACTCTTCCACGGGCCTGCGACCCGCCCGCCCGGTCCATCTCCATCTGGCATGGAACCGTGGCCGGCCCCGCGCCCCGGCCCCAGGTGCCCAGGTCTTCCCGGGGCACTCTGCCTCTGCGGGGGTGGGAGACCTGCTGCAAAGGATGGTCCGCGGGAAAACGCGCCGTCCTGTGCGGTGCAGGGAGGGCTTCCGGGTCCCGGGACCGAGCCCAGGGACCTTGTGAACCCCGCCTGATATCTCAAGGGTGGGGCCCGTGGCCCCGAGGGAGGCCTGTGTTGGGGGGACTGCCTGCGCATGCGCGGCCCGTGGACTTGGCCTGAAACCAGCCAACCGCTGCTCGGACAAAAGCCATCTCCTGGGGGCCTCCCCCCTGTTCTTCCATCCGTAAAGGGGGACCCCTTTACGGATGGAAGAACAGGGGGATCTTCACAGTGGTGGGGACCAGACGGAGGGGTCTGCGTGTTTCCCGCCACGTAGGCCTGTTGCTCGCACCCCGGCCCCATGTGTCCCAGCCCCATGGAGGCCGAAGGCCGCTCATCGCGGAATGCAGGTGTCCTGCCGTGATCCGGGGGTCTGGCCGGGCACTGCCCGGGTCAGAGAGAGCGCCTGGGCCCCGAAGGAGCCCCCTGGAAATCCCGGGGTCTGGACCTAGTGGCTCCTGGGGCTTCCCCAGGCTCCTGCCATGGGGCCTGGTTCTGGGCAGGTGAATGCCATTTGCGGACACCATGGACAGGAGGCCGCGGATGCCTTCACGGGGAGGGGGTTGCAGCTCTGGGGGACCCGGGTAGCAGCGGTCTCGCTCCCTTGGGGCGTGGTTTTGCTCAGACTTTAGAGAGTTGAAACCGCTGGGTCCTGGTTGGCCGCCTCGGGGAGGGTGGGGCCGTTGGAGCCCAAGGAAGACTCTTAGCCACGGAGGAGGGCGCAGGCCTGAGTCCCCAGGGAGAACTCTTCCACGGGCCTGCGACCCGCCCGCCCGGTCCATCTCCATCTGGCATGGAACCGTGGCCGGCCCCGCGCCCCGGCCCCAGGTGCCCAGGTCTTCCCGGGGCACTCTGCCTCTGTGGGGGTGGGAGACCTGCTGCAAAGGATGGTCCGCGGGAAAACGCGCCGTCCTGTGCGGTGCAGGGAGGGCTTCCGGGTCCCGGGACCGAGCCCAGGGACCTTGTGAACCCCGCCTGATATCTCAAGGGTGGGGCCCGTGGCCCCGAGGGAGGCCTGAGTTGGGGGGACTGCCTGCGCATGCGCGGCCCCTGGACCTGGCCTGAAACCAGCCAGCCGCTGCTCGGACAAAAGCCATCTCCTGGGGGCCTCCCCCCTGTTCTTCCATCCGTAAAGGGGGACCCCTTTACGGATGGAAGAACTGGGGGATCGTCACAGTGGTGGGGACCAGACGGAGGGGTCTGCGTGTTTCCCGCCACGTAGGCCTGTTGCTCGCACCCCGGCCCCATGTGTCCCAGCCCCATGGAGGCCGAAGGCCGCTCATCGCGGAATGCAGGTGTCCTGCCGTGATCCGGGGGTCTGGCCGGGCACTGCCCGGGTCAGAGAGAGCGCCTGGGCCCCGAAGGAGCCCCCTGGAAATCCCGGGCCCTGGACCTAGTGGCTCCTGGGGCTTCCCCAGGCTCCTGCCATGGGGCCTGGTTCTGGGCAGGTGAATGCCATTTGCGGACACCATGGACAGGAGGCCGCGGATGCCTTCACGGGGAGGGGGTTGCAGCTCTGGGGGACCCGGGTAGCAGCGGTCTCGCTCCCTTGGGGCGTGGTTTTGCTCAGACTTTAGAGAGTTGAAACCGCTGGGTCCTGGTTGGCCGCCTAGGGGAGGGTGGGGCCGTTGGAGCCCAAGGAAGACTCTTAGCCACAGAGGAGGGAGCAGGCCTGAGTCCCCAGGGAGAACTCTTCTAGGGGCCTGCGACCCGCCCGCCCGGTCCATCTCCATCTGGCATGGAACCGTGGCCGGCCCCGCGCCCCGGCCCCAGGTGCCCAGGTCTTCCCGGGGCACTCTGCCTCTGTGGGGGTGGGAGACCTGCTGCAAAGGATGGTCCGCGGGAAAACGCGCCGTCCTGTGCGGTGCAGGGAGGGCTTCCGGGTCCCGGGACCGAGCCCAGGGACCTTGTGAACCCCGCCTGATATCTCAAGGGTGGGGCCCGTGGCCCCGAGGGAGGCGTGTGTTGGGGGGACTGCCTGCGCATGCGCGGCCCCTGGACTTGGCCTGAAACCAGCCAGCCGCTGCTCGGACAAAAGCCATCTCCTGGGGGCCTCCCCCCTGTTCTTCCATCCGTAAAGGGGGACCCCTTTACGGATGGAAGAACAGGGGGATCTTCACAGTGGTGGGGACCAGACGGAGGGGTCTGCGTGTTTCCCGCCACGTAGGCCTGTTGCTCGCACCCCGGCCCCATGTGTCCCAGCCCCATGGAGGCCGAAGGCCGCTCATCGCGGAATGCAGGTGTCCTGCCGTGATCCGGGGGTCTGGCCGGGCACTGCCCGGGTCAGAGAGAGCGCCTAGGCCCCGAAGGAGCCCCCTGGAAATCCCGGGGTCTGGACCTAGTGGCTCCTGGGGCTTCCCCAGGCTCCTGCCATGGGGCCTGGTTATGGGCAGGTGAATGCCATTTGCGGACACCATGGACAGGAGGCCGCGGATGCCTTCACGGGGAGGGGGTTGCAGCTCTGGGGGACCCGGGTAGCAGCGGTCTCGCTCCCTTGGGGCGTGGTTTTGCTCAGACTTTAGAGAGTTGAAACCGCTGGGTCCTGGTTGGCCGCCTCGGGGAGGGTGGGGCCGTTGGAGCCCAAGGAAGACTCTTAGCCACGGAGGAGGGCGCAGGCCTGAGTCCCCAGGGAGAACTCTTCCACGGGCCTGCGACCCGCCCGCCCGGTCCATCTCCATCTGGCATGGAACCGTGGCCGGCCCCGCGCCCCGGCCCCAGGTGCCCAGGTCTTCCCGGGGCACTCTGCCTCTGTGGGGGTGGGAGACCTGCTGCAAAGGATGGTCCGCGGGAAAACGCGCCGTCCTGTGCGGTGCAGGGAGGGCTTCCGGGTCCCGGGACCGAGCCCAGGGACCTTGTGAACCCCGCCTGATATCTCAAGGGTGGGGCCCGTGGCCCCGAGGGAGGCCTGAGTTGGGGGGACTGCCTGCGCATGCGCGGCCCCTGGACCTGGCCTGAAACCAGCCAGCCGCTGCTCGGACAAAAGCCATCTCCTGGGGGCCTCCCCCCTGTTCTTCCATCCGTAAAGGGGGACCCCTTTACGGATGGAAGAACTGGGGGATCTTCACAGTGGTGGGGACCAGACGGAGGGGTCTGCGTGTTTCCCGCCACGTAGGCCTGTTGCTCGCACCCCGGCCCCATGTGTCCCAGCCCCATGGAGGCCGAAGGCCGCTCATCGCGGAATGCAGGTGTCCTGCCGTGATCCGGGGGTCTGGCCGGGCACTGCCCGGGTCAGAGAGAGCGCCTGGGCCCCGAAGGAGCCCCCTGGAAATCCCGGGCCCTGGACCTAGTGGCTCCTGGGGCTTCCCCAGGCTCCTGCCATGGGGCCTGGTTCTGGGCAGGTGAATGCCATTTGCGGACACCATGGACAGGAGGCCGCGGATGCCTTCACGGGGAGGGGGTTGCAGCTCTGGGGGACCCGGGTAGCAGCGGTCTCGCTCCCTTGGGGCGTGGTTTTGCTCAGACTTTAGAGAGTTGAAACCGCTGGGTCCTGGTTGGCCGCCTCGGGGAGGGTGGGGCCGTTGGAGCCCAAGGAAGACTCTTAGCCACAGAGGAGGGAGCAGGCCTGAGTCCCCAGGGAGAACTCTTCTAGGGGCCTGCGACCCGCCCGCCCGGTCCATCTCCATCTGGCATGGAACCGTGGCCGGCCCCGCGCCCCGGCCCCAGGTGCCCAGGTCTTCCCGGGGCACTCTGCCTCTGTGGGGGTGGGAGACCTGCTGCAAAGGATGGTCCGCGGGAAAACGCGCCGTCCTGTGCGGTGCAGGGAGGGCTTCCGGGTCCCGGGACCGAGCCCAGGGACCTTGTGAACCCCGCCTGATATCTCAAGGGTGGGGCCCGTGGCCCCGAGGGAGGCGTGTGTTGGGGGGACTGCCTGCGCATGCGCGGCCCCTGGACTTGGCCTGAAACCAGCCAGCCGCTGCTCGGACAAAAGCCATCTCCTGGGGGCCTCCCCCCTGTTCTTCCA
Organism: Desmodus rotundus; assembly: GCF_022682495.2. Taxonomy (NCBI): domain Eukaryota; kingdom Metazoa; phylum Chordata; class Mammalia; order Chiroptera; family Phyllostomidae; genus Desmodus; species Desmodus rotundus. The sequence continues at coordinate 2,546 of NW_026527166.1, read as the reverse complement.
TCCGTAAAGGGGGACCCCTTTACGGATGGAAGAACAGGGGGATCTTCACAGTGGTGGGGACCAGACGGAGGGGTCTGCGTGTTTCCCGCCACGTAGGCCTGTTGCTCGCACCCCGGCCCCATGTGTCCCAGCCCCATGGAGGCCGAAGGCCGCTCATCGCGGAATGCAGGTGTCCTGCCGTGATCCGGTGGTCTGGCCGGGCACTGCCCGGGTCAGAGAGAGCGCCTGGGCCCCGAAGGAGCCCCCTGGAAATCCCGGGCCCTGGACCTAGTGGCTCCTGGGGCTTCCCCAGGCTGCTGCCATGGGGCCTGGTTCTGGGCAGGTGAATGCCATTTGCGGACACCATGGACAGGAGGCCGCGGATGCCTTCACGGGGAGGGGGTTGCAGCTCTGGGGGACCCGGGTAGCAGCGGTCTCGCTCCCTTGGGGCGTGGTTTTGCTCAGACTTTAGAGAATTGAAGCCGCTGGGTCCTGGTTGGCCGCCTCGGGGCAGGGTGGGTCCGTTGGAGCCCAAGGAAGACTCTTAGCCACGGAGGAGGGCGCAGGCCTGAGTCCCCAGGGAGAACTCTTCCACGGGCCTGCGACCCGCCCGCCCGGTCCATCTCCATCTGGCATGGAACCTTGGCCGGCCCCGCGCCCTGGCCCCAGGTGCCCAGGTCTTCCCTGGGCACTCTGCCTCTGCGGGGGTGGGAGTACTGCTGAAAAGGATGGTCCGCGGGAAAACGCGCCGTCCTGTGCGGTGCAGGGAGGGCTTCCGGGTCCCGTGACCGAGCCCAGGGACCTTGTGAACCCCGCCTGATATCTCAAGGGTGGGGCCCGTGGCCCCGAGGGAGGCGTGTGTTGGGGGGACTGCCTGCGCATGCGCGGCCCCTGGACTTGGCCTGAAACCAGCCAGCCGCTGCTCGGACAAAAGCCATCTCCTGGGGCCTCCCCCCTGTTCTTCCATCCGTAAAGGGGGACCCCTTTACGGATGGAAGAACAGGGGGATCTTCACAGTGGTGGGGAAGAGACGGAGGGGTCTGCGTGTTTCCCGCCACGTAGGCCTGTTGCTCGCACCCCGGCCCCATGTGTCCCAGCCCCATGGAGGCCGAAGGCCGCTCATCGCGGAATGCAGGTGTCCTGCCGTGATCCGGGGGTCTGGCCGGGCACTGCCCGGGTCAGAGAGAGCGCCTGGGCCCCGAAGGAGCCCCCTGGAAATCCCGGGCCCTGGACCTACTGGCTCCTGGGGCTTCCCCAGGCTGCTGCCATGGGGCCTGGTTCTGGGCAGGTGAATGCCATTTGCGGACACCATGGACAGGAGGCCGCGGATGCCTTCACGGGGAGGGGGTTGCAGCTCTGGGGGACCCGGGTAGCAGCGGTCTCGCTCCCTTGGGGCGTGGTTTTGCTCAGACTTTAGAGAATTGAAGCCGCTGGGTCCTGGTTGGCCGCCTCGGGGCAGGGTGGGTCCGTTGGAGCCCAAGGAAGACTCTTAGCCACGGAGGAGGGCGCAGGCCTGAGTCCCCAGGGAGAACTCTTCCACGGGCCTGCGACCCGCCCGCCCGGTCCATCTCCATCTGGCATGGAACCTTGGCCGGCCCCGCGCCCTGGCCCCAGGTGCCCAGGTCTTCCCTGGGCACTCTGCCTCTGCGGGGGTGGGAGTACTGCTGAAAAGGATGGTCCGCGGGAAAACGCGCCGTCCTGTGCGGTGCAGGGAGGGCTTCCGGGTCCCGGGACCGAGCCCAGGGACCTTGTGAACCCCGCCTGATATCTCAAGGGTGGGGCCCGTGGCCCCGAGGGAGTCCTGAGTTGGGGGGACTGCCTGCGCATGCGCGGCCCCTGGACTTGGCCTGAAACCAGCCAAGCCGCTGCTCGGACAAAAGCCATCTCCTGGGGGCCTCCCCCCTGTTCTTCCATCCGTAAAGGGGGACCCCTTTACGGATGGAAGAACAGGGGGATCTTCACAGTGGTGGGGACCAGACGGAGGGGTCTGCGTGTTTCCCGCCACGTAGGCCTGTTGCTCGCACCCCGGCCCCATGTGTCCCAGCCCCATGGAGGCCGAAGGCCGCTCATCGCGGAAGGCAGGTGTCCTGCCGTGATCCGGGGGTCTGGCCGGGCACTGCCCGGGTCAGAGAGAGCGCCTGGGCCCCGAAGGAGCCCCCTGGAAATCCCGGGGTCTGGACCTAGTGGCTCCTGGGGCTTCCCCAGGCTCCTGCCATGGGGCCTGGTTCTGGGCAGGTGAATGCCATTTGCGGACACCATGGACAGGAGGCCGCGGATGCCTTCACGGGGAGGGGGTTGCAGCTCTGGGGGACCCGGGTAGCAGCGGTCTCGCTCCCTTGGGGCGTGGTTTAGCTCAGACTTTAGAGAATTGAAGCCGCTGGGTCCTGGTTGTCCGCCTCGGGGCAGGGTGTGGCCGTTGGAGCCCAAGGAAGACTCTTAGCCACGGAGGAGGGCGCAGGCCTGAGTCCCCAGGGAGAACTCTTCCACGGGCCTGCGACCCGCCCGCCCGGTCCATCTCCATCTGGCATGGAACCGTGGCCGGCCCCGCGACCCGGCCCCAGGTGCCC